>NC_092819.1:56210000-56477500 GCF_023375885.2 Dermacentor andersoni | reverse complement strand
GGCGAAATGCGAAAACACCCGTGTACTTAGATTTAGGTGCACGTTAAAGAACCCCAGGTGGTCGAAATTTCCGGAGTCCTCCACTACTGCGTGCCTCATAATCAGAAAGTGGTTTTGGCACGCAAAACCCCATAATTTAATTTAATTTTTACCCGCCGGGGTTGCTTAGTGGCTATAGCGTTTGACTGCTAAGCACGAGGTCGCGGGATCGAATTCCGGCCACGGCGGCCGCATTTCGAGGGGGACGAAATGCGAGAACATCCGTGTACTTAGACTTAGGTGCACGTTAAAGAATCCCAGGTGGTCCACATTTCCGGAGTCCTCCTCTACGGCGTGCCTCATAATCAGAAAATGGTTTTGGCACGTAAAAGCCCACAATTTACCAATGTTACCATGATTACAATACAACCATAGTTATTAATATATGTGTGTATACATATGTACGTATGTGTATTATATATATATATATATATATATGCATACACACGCAGCTTTTTTTAATCATGGCATTTTTCCAGTTTACGCTGTGTGCTATAGGCGCAGTCAGCAAACAGATATTAAGTGCTGCTCACGTTGTCAACTCAGAAGAGTAGCAAAAAGGCACGCGCAGCGATACAAAAAAAAAAAAATAGATTATGATGCATTGCCAAGAAAACAACATACCACAGCAGATTCACAATTCATGATTAGGCTATATTTAATAAATTTACTCTTTGCGTCTCGGCGTAAAAGAAGAAGAAAGAAACGCGCGACGACTGCCATTATTTCCGATTAGAGCGCCGCAAAAAGAAAGAAAAAAAAAGAAAAGAAAGGCGTAATTTCTCGAGCCATCGAATGGAGCACCGGCGAAAGTTGCGACGTAAGCAACGTTTCGCGGCAGCGACTAGCGAAAGCAGACAGCGTGCTGAACATCAGAACAAAACCACCACGGGCACTCCTTTATTTACTTCGCAAAACGAGCAACAAAGACTTTGGTTCGAAAAAGAATGGCTCCTGCGAGCGAGCGCCTTATGTAGATATATGCTGTGTGTACGTATATATCTATATATATGTGTACACGCACGCGCATGCATATATAGAGGAGCCGTCAAGCGCCGGAAAACTCATTCGAATAATTTTTCCTCCAGCGGCGCACATTCTAGACTGCTCATAATACGTGTCGTTGAGAGCGACGCAGTGCCCGGTCGAAAGTGAAGCAAAAGAAAATGAAGAAATGGGCAGAAAAGGCATCTTATTTTCTATATCGGCGAAGGCAGAAAGAAAAACAAGAATGAGGAAGACAGAGCTATCAATACCGGACCGATGAAGAAATGCAAGCGCAGCTGCAAGACATCGCGTTTCCGTAAGGGAAACGCAAGTATTAAAAAAAGAAGCGCGCTAGTGAAGACAGGCGTTTCTTTTCTTTGGCCTCGGCCGAAAGATGGTGAGGCGAAGGGATGAATATAGAAAGAGAAAAAGAGAGAGAAAAATACGGAGAGGGTGAGAAAAGGGGAGGCCGAGAGGGGTGGTGGCCATTTGCGGTGCTTTGAATTCGCAGCGAGCAATGCCGAGATTTAATTTCACAGACTATCGCTCCCGTAAGGTCGTCGCGTGGCTCGAACAGAAAGGGATGGAAAGGGAGAAGAGAAGAGGGAAAGGGTGAAGACGACGTCGCCGTTGCATTCTTTTTTTGCCTTCACTCCAAACTCATTTACACAGCTGCTTGGCTGCCTTCCCACCCAACGCGTCCCACCGACTGCCCCACTTTTTCTTTCTATCCAGTTATCTTCTATCTTTCCATTCATTGCTGAATTTATCTGCCCGCTTCTCTATCGCTTCTCGAGGCCTCTTCGCGTTGCTATTAACGCTGTTACTCTGTCTTCGAGCTTTCTTAATGAAAGTCTCTAAGCAAAACTTCGCTCGCCGGCGCTATGAGAAAAGAACAGAGACACATCAGCATATGTAATGCGACACAAACTACATAAAGCAGAACCCAGATATGCTGTTCCAGAATGCGGAAAACGAGTTTTGAAAGTCGTCCTCGAGTCCGCGTGTATGTATATACGTCTCTACTCGTATACGGATGTGCCATCTCGTAATGGATAAGTAAAGAAAGAAAGAAAGTGAAAATAAGAAGAACACCGACACCGAAGGTGACGGTAGTGGGTAACTCTTTCTTTCTTGTACTTTATACTTTTTTTGCCGTCCCTCTTACGTGCACGTCGGCGGAATTGTCTTTATCTGTGCGAGCGAGAGCTTCTTTCTTTAAACAAAAGCTGAGCACTCTTTCTTCCTCGACATTTCATTGATTTTGTTTTGTTTTTTGCCTCGAGACCGAACAAGATAAGTGTTATTCACGTGTACGCGGCTTCCACGTGACTCTTCCGATCGCTCGCGTCGACATTTGCCTTTGTCGTACAATGCGCTAAAAAAAAAAAGAAAAAAAAAAAAACCTTTCCGCGGCGTTTCTTTCTTTCGTCTATTTTTTTTTTTTCTTTTTCGATCAGTGATTACGAAAATTCAACCCCTCGCTATTTTTTTTAAATTTTTGTCATTAAATTATTCGTAGCGTTTTTCTTAGGGGAAGAAGTTTCAGCCGTCGTTTACGGCTTTATGTCTTCGTGCACGTTCGTGATGTGTACGTACTCAGGTCTATAGCGGCGGCGCGGCTGCCGTCAGCCCTTGCGGGCATTTCTGCAGGCGTCCTATCTGTCTCCGACTTGGGTGAAAATATGCGGGGCATGCGAAAGGAACGTCGCAGAAGTTGTTCCACCGCCAAGCGGCACTGCTGCACACGCCGGCGGCTTCGGCGTGCTCGATACGCAACGCGAATGAAATGGTTGCTAAAGAGACAGAGGGGGACGGAGAGAGAGAAGGAGAAGGAGGGAGACAGAGAGAGAGAGGGGGGAAGGCAGAGATGCTAACCAGTCAGGAACCCGGTTCCTGACTGGTTAGCATCCCGCTGTTAGCATACGCTGTTAGAAGGGAGAAGGGGAATAGGAATAACAGAGAGAGAGAGAGAGAGAGAGAGAGACGCGCACGGAATGCACTACAGAGGCAAAGGCGCTCGTACAAGCCAGACGTTCTCAGAAAGCACAAAAGTGCCTTCGCTGCCTTCTGAGCCGATGATCGGTGGGGATGGTGTTCTAGTACTGTCTGTTCACTCAGAAGACGGTCATGTCCTTTCAATTTTTCAATCAACTTTCTAACTTCCGTTAAATCTTTCAATCCAAGTCACCGCGGGTTTCGAAAATGTTTCTCGTGTGAAGTTCCCCAACTGGAACTTTTTTGTTCACGACATTAGTACTAACGTCGATCAAAACATACCTGTTGACGCCCTCTTCTTCGATTCCGAAGAAACATTTGACAAAGTCCTACATAGACGTTTGCTATTAAAACTCTCACGACTTAATCTACATCCCCTTCTCCTAGACTGGATTAAAGATTTTCTTACCAAACGGCAACAATTCGTGTGTGCAAATAATACTTAATCAAATTTGTCTCGTGTTTTATCTGGCGTACCGCAAGACACTGTTTTGGGTCCACTACTTTTCCTAATTTACATTAACGACCTGTCCAGTAACATTTCTTCAAAGATAAGCTTCTTCGCAGATCACTGCGTCATTTTTCGCTCGATATTTGACATAACTGATAACCAGGTGCTCCAATGTAACTTACTAAAATTAAATAAATACTGGAATTACTGGCTAATGCATGTGTGTACTAACAAAAAGCCTTTTGTTTCCTTTCATGATGACATCCCTTAACAATCTTACGCAAAGTATCTAGGCATTACTCTTTCCAACGACCTAACTTGGACAACGCGTATAACCAAGATTACTAACGACGTTAACCGTACCTTAGGTTACCCAAGCGAAATATAACACATGTCTTTCCTTCTGTAAAACTACCAGCTTACAAAACACTAATCCGACCCAAATTAGGATATGCTTCTTCTGTTTGGGATCCTCGCGAACGCGCTCTAACCGATCTCATTGAATCAGCACAAAACCGCACAGTTATATTCCGATTACTTTTACACTACCAGCGTAGAAGGAGGAGGAAATAAAGAGAGAAGGCAGGGATGTTAGCCGGAAATGCGCCTGGTTGGCTACCCTACTCTGGGGGACCGGAAAGAGGGAATAGAAAGATAAGATAACCCGCCGTGGTTGCTCAGTGGCTATGGTGTTGGGCTGCTGAGCACGAGGTCGCGGGATCGAATCCCGGCCACGGCGGCCGCATTTCGATGGGGGCGAAATGCGAAAACACCCGTGTACTTAGATTTAGGTGCACGTTAAAGAACCCCAGGTGGTCGAAATTTCCGGAGTCCTCCACTACGGCGTGCCTCATAATCAGAAAGTGGTTTTGGCACGTAAAACCCCATAATAAAAAAAAAAAAAAAAAAGATAAGATAGAGAGAGGGAGTGGGAGGAAAGCCGCGTTGAGCCAACACCCCTAGGAGGTGTTGGTTGAGCTCGCCCACGCACGCGGAGGGCCTGAGCGAGTCAAAGGCGTCCACATACGCCAGTCGCCCCCAAGGAAGACAAAAGTGGCTTCATAGCTTTGTGGGACGACGAGCGATGGGGACGGTCTTCAAGGAGCAGCTGCGCAGACAACGGCCGATCGTCCAGTCGTCGCAATGTGATAGATAATGTTTGTCTTTCAGACTGATATCGACGACAATGGCACAATAAATGTTCGAAGTAAGTAAGTAAAGTGAGTAAGTAAGTAAAGTAAGTAAAGTAATTAAATAAATGAAGTAAGTAAAGTAACTAAGTAAGCAAAATAAGTATGTAAGTAAAAGTAAGTATGTAAAGTAAGTAAGTAAAGCTAGTAAATAAATAAATAAATAAATAAATAAATAAATAAATAAATAAATAAATAAATAAATCGCTTCCTGATTGCGCTGGCCATAGATTGTCCTTAAAACAGAGGACACGGGCACAATAGGTGCTCGATGTTCCCCTCGCAGCCGCAGACATCACATGCAGGACTGTCAGCCATTCCAATTACTGCTGAATAATCTTTTCGTGAAGGCAACTCCCAAGCACGGCCGACACGGAAGAGAGACGCTTCGCGTGCGTTGAGTCCGGCTGGAGGTCCGAGTTGCAGCGAAGCGTAATATCTGCGTCATCACTGCAGACGGCGCTTCACTGTGACGCAGAGAAGGGGCATATTATTGCCTCCGCAACACAATTTGTTTCATTAAGTGTTTCTTCGTCACTTTTTGCCAGTGTAAAACTCGGCGCAACACAATCGCGAACAATTTTTTTCGTTTCGCTTTCCGTTGTTGCGCAAGTGTACAGGTAGGTTCTGTCAGCCCGCAGGTCTAACGCAGCGAAACCTAGAGGAAAAGAAGCGCCTGCTGCTTTTATCAAGAACTTCATTTCCTAAAACAATGCGCCAACGTGCCATTATAGTGTAGTGCTATTATAGTGCCGTGCAGTACATGTGACGTTCCTGGTCATTAGGAGCACGAATGAGAGATATAAACTACGCATAAATTGTAAAGGTAGTGCTGTTATTCGCTCGCAAAAGAATGTGCGATAGCGTCAACGCATGAGGGCACTTCGATTTGTTCATAGATTTTTCAACCACAATGCAATGCTTGCAATACTATGCAGATATGCTATACAATATTCCCTGCCTGAATCTGAATGCGACATTTTCTATTCGCCATGATATGCCGTCTGTTTCGATACAATATAACTGTACGAATTATGATATCGGAGGCCACAAGCGGAAAGACATCAGTGCTTCTTCTGTTGCGAAAAAAAAAAAAAAAAAAAACGCGACGGACAAACAACGCGCACCCCCGTCGCTGGTGCCGCGCCAACAACGGAAGTTGCAGCAGCCACGTGACCGGAACTTCCTCAGATCTCAGTCGCGCTCTTGAGGTCGAAGGTGAGAGAGCGCCTACGAGCGCACTGAGCTGAAACTCGGCGGCTCTCTGAAAAGAACCGGCCGAATGAGTTCCGAGCGCTGTATTTCGACCATGCCGAATGTAGTACAGCGCACAGCCACGAAGAAGCGCTTTGAGGCAACCAACCAAACGTACCGTTAGTATTCACTGGTTTCTCGAGTAACTAACTCGAATGTAGTTTCGACACGCTGCAAGCGCGAATGAATCAATCCCCCAACTATCCTTTCTGTATCCCCTAAGTATTAGGGCTCCGGTCCGTTGATAATGTACGTACGTTTGAGTATACGAACAGTGGCTTCTTCCGTCTCTTGCACAGCATTGGTCCCTTCTTGCGCTGCCCGTTACACAAAACTCTCTAATCCGTAGTGACAAGAGAGAAAGACGGTTGCAAGTGGAACAGCGCGACTAAACTGCGGCGCAGTCACGGGGGATTATTACCGCTCTGCGACGGCAAACTTTCAACAAGATTTACTCTGCGCGTATATCGAGAGACGAAAGCATCGCGCGACGGAAAGCGGCTCTTGTTTGTTCTACATCAGAATTGTAGCGCGGCAAGGAAGGAACAAGGGAGGTGGGGAAGAGAGAGAACGAAGAAGGGGGAGGGGGCGGGGGAGTTGAGATCCAAGGGGTTGACTCGAGCTCTCCGTATACGTTGCGTGCGGCGCAAACACACAGTGCGACAGACAAACACGCACCCGGTCGCCGTCGTATATATATATATATCTAGGCGTGTTGGGCGTCGACAAACAGAGATCTCCGCGCGGCTGCGGAATTAATCACGGCACGCCGTCGGCGGCGGCTTCCGAGTGGCCTCCGCGCTCGAAGCACCTCGAAAAACAGAGCGTCGCGCACACGCGCACATGCAGCACGGCAGTGGTATACAGCTCCGGTCGTATCCCCCCCCCCCCCCTTCCCAGCAGCAGCTCTCCCTCGTCACCACAGTTGGGGCTCGGAAAGCTCGGAAAGCTCGCACACCGCGGAAAGGCGCGTTTGGGGTCGTGTTCTTAAGCTGCTAGTAACGAGCCATAGTCGAAGCATTTCGATATCGTCGATGTTGCGCGTTACGATTTTATTTTTTTTTTGTTCCCCCATAGGTGTTTGTACTTTCCGGTTCAGCGTGAGGCAAGAGTTGCGCATTATTTGGCTAGAGTTGCGTATGATTCTTCCTTTTTTTTTTTTGCCACTCATGTGTAACAGTAGCCGCGACGCCAAAACAGCCTCTAAATCAAAAGAGAGCGAAGTTATGTGCGCCTTTAATTTATTTCGGTGCTCCAGTACCATCTCAAAGGCTGCGTCCGTTTCGTTCCTTCTTGCTCGTTCATGTCACCTCATGTCTATCGTTTTCGCTGAGCGACCACCACTGACCCTTTCCATGAGTGTGTAAAAACGACAGTAACAACGCTAATAATAATTAGTACTACTACTACTACTACTACTACTACTACTACTACTACTACTACTACTACTACTACTACTACTACTACTACTACTACTACTACTACTAAGTACTACTACTACTATTACTACGAACTACTACTACAAACTACCACTACAACTAATAATAATATATGATAGGCAGACGAAATATGTGGCATGGCTCTCAATTTGACGCTGATCGACGGTGGAATCGACATACTGTACATTACTTATCGCGATTACATTTTTTTTTTTCATTTACCATAAACCAAACCTCAAATCTCCTATGCGAACTAGAGTGGACACTGGGCTTGGACTTACGTACACTGAACCGTAGTGTTCTCCTGTATATGGCTATCGCCGAGAGCAGAGTTGCGTCTCTTTTTGGCTTCGCGCCATCTGAACCGCCGTCGACCGCGCGTCGCCACGTGTTTGAAACGCGATATCAGTCGTTCCACTCGATACAGAGAAGCCAACCCGGCTGAAACGACCCCGGGATACCGCTTGCTTCAGCTCTTGTACCATCGTTATCGGCAAGGGTGCGTTCCCACCGTAGCAGCAGTAGCGCACGCTAACTAAACACTTTTTGACCACTTCGGCAGGAGCAGCGGCCTCACTTTATCGTGTGCACTGACGCACTCCATAAGTTCGCCGTCATAGCTCCGCAATAACTATCGGCAGTACGTTTGAGCATGATGAGATGCCACGCATATAGGGGCTGCACAAACCGCACGGAAAGCGGGAAAGCTGTCTACTCCGTACCGTGCGGACGGATTGTTGTCGTCTACAACAGTTATTGCGTGTGGGCCTTGACAGGGCTATCACTTTGAAACCCATGCACCGCGCCTCTAGCCGCCATATGAATAATTGAAGTAAATTTTCACTGCAATGGCGTTCACAATAGAACGTTTAAAATCCGCTGAGTTTGGCAACGTCACAGTGCACTGATATCGCTTTAAAATTAACCGTCCTGTAAACCTACGGCGCGAACCTCCGTCGTTTACAATGACCCTCGCGTGCAACGGCGGCCCCCCCGTTGGGTTTCGCGGCTTGCCTTCGCTCCCCTCCCTCTCTCTATCTTATCTTTATATTCCCTCTTTCCCGTCGCCCAGGGTAGGGTAGCCAACCAGACGCATTTATGGTTAACATGCTTGCCTTCTCTCAATAGATACTCCTCCTCCTCCTCCGCCTCCTCCTTCACAGAAGCAACAGCATAGCCATACACTCATGGGATACACACGGTACCAGCTACCGATATCAAAAAAAAAAAATTTTACTCAATTTTAGCCACACACTTACACAAACAGTCAATTTTTAGCGCAGACCACAAGCGCAACTCAGGCTCACGTCACATCGGCTCATTAACTTCCACCGTGCGTTCGCCAAATGGGACGAAGCTATGAGATACACCACGTGCCACCATGAAACCGCGGGTATAAGAGGCTAATACATAGAGCTATTGTCTTTAAAAGCTTTGACATTCGGAATTAAGCATTCGTGAGGAATAAACAAAGCGCGTGTGATAAAGCAAAACGCATACGCGATAGGAACGATACGGAGCGCATGCCCCGCCACCTGGTAGTTACAGCCCCATGCACCGCCCGTACTTCGGCCGGGCCACCTTCTCCAGCCTGCACTGTCATTGCATTGTTATTGCAGCGTCGCGGCGCCAGGAGTTTTTCCCAATCGTCATACACCGACATGGTCCCTGCGCGCGCAAGCAGCACCTTCTCCCTTTTCCTCTAACCACTACCGTCAGCAACGTCTAGGTGTCGTTTTTCGTAGCAAGGGTGCCTTCAACGGATCGCTTGAAACAAAATGGCAGCAGCTTTGTGCACCTCTGCGAGGCATATACAGATGCGCTAGTCAGGGGTACTTTGCACTGCGCCACTTGGTTTCGATTACGCAAATTACAGGTTTTCGTGCTGGAATTAATCGAAACGCCAGTCGATCTATTCCCAGCGTCAGTGACTTTGAGCCAAGCAGAACGTCCTTCAAGAGCCTTCCAATTCCGAGGCAAGCAAAATTTTGTGACAATTTTTGGAGTTGGAACACTTTGTTCAGAAAAAGGAGCAATATGGAAGACCAGTAGATTTCCTCTCATGCGACTAACAACAACGTTTGGATTTTGTTGTTCTTCTTGCTTATTTATTTATTTATTTCCTTATTTATTTATTCGCGAGAGTGGCAGACAGACGTTAATTCAAGTAAACAATTAAGAGAAAATGTTAGCATGACATTGTTATAAAACGGAATGACGCACGCCCGATGTAGTCGTGGCTCTCAACCAAAACAATACTTTTTTAGAAACCGCTGTTTCATGCACTGAAGCACATAATTAACTGGAACACCAACGCATTTCGACGGACGCATTTAAAATGAATACCTCGGAACTGGTGCTGTCCAGAGAATCCGTTTCAAGTGGATACGCTTTGCGAACTCACCTACTATAATTCGTAGATTTAAATAGGTCCGCTAAGGTAATCAATGAAAAAGTTAATTAGCGTTATTACGATAATTATTCAATTCAACATTTTCATTTCTCGTAGAAGTAATGGCCGCCTCATCGAGTAATTTAGATCAAGGGATAGAATTTTGCTATCTGCCATAGACAATCCTTTAAAAATTTGGTGCAGTTAAAAAAAGAACACACATCCTGCATAGTTAAAATTTGTAAATAGTCGAGAACACCGAAGGGAACTTAATCACTAGTGATCAGCAGCATCTCGACCCTGTCTGCAATATATTCAGAAAAAACAGAAGTTTAATGAAACTGATTCATATTAATGACACTGAATAAATGAAAACTACCGCTGTCATACCAAGCAAACTGATTCGTGATCACTATGTGACTCAATCCTACCATCGCGCAGTTATAATATCTCAACTACTATTTTTATTACTTTTCATTAGATATCCATGACGCAGTGCGGCTTAAGTGTACAAGAACTAGTGATCTAGTGATTTAGTGATCTAGAACTAGTGATCACAAATTACCCGGATCTTCCATTAACAATGGTAACCTAAATACTCAACTAATCACATTTTGATTGATATCAATGACGACAAACACAAATTAAGGCTACCACTTTGATACTAAAGAAAGTGAGCTATGATCACTACTGACTCGATCGTACCATTCCATAGTTATCATAACTGAATCAGAGTTTCTATTACTTTTCATTTGATACCCATTACACTATAGTGTATAAAATACGAAAACATCGAATGAGTGTATCGCTAGTGATCACTAATAACAGGACGTAATCGGTCAGCAGCGGTAACCAAAGAAATTGCCATTTAATGATTTCTGTATTGATATCAATGAGGACGTATATTAATATAAACTACCACTGTCATACCAAACAAAGTGATTCGTGATCACTGGTAACAAAGTCCTACTACTCTTAGTTACCATAATTTAGTCACTGTTTGAGTGACTCTTCATTTAATATTCAAGACAAAATCTTGCATGAAAGCTAAACTATGCGTTACCAGTTATCAATGGTAACCAAAATGCTCATTGTGCGAGTGACGCCAATCATTACCTGCAGGAATCAAATCTGCCGTTGTACCAGTAAAATAAGAGATTAGTTATCGCTACTGACTTCATAATAGTTCCCAACAGGTCTCGTTATTGAATCACTCATTTTCTGACATTTAATTTTTTATGAATGACACTAATGACGTGTAAAACTGAGAGAACTTAGCATAGTATGTTAATAACTAGTGATCACTAATGATTATAGCGCTATAAGTTAGCTGTATTGCGTAATTACTTATTTAATCGCTCATTAATTCTGCGTAATTACTGACTGGTTTTCATGAGTCGAACTGGAGCTTAATCTTTCTAAATACCAAATAAAATATTTTGCCATTTGCCGATACTTCAGAAAGAATTTGGAGGACGCTTAAGCTCCGCCTTTAAGATTGGAACGCGATAGTATTCAAAGAACCCCGACTGCGTCTCGCGCTTCCCGGCAACAGCAGTTTATGTAACCGTAATGTTTACCGGGAAACCCTGGCGTCGAACGCTACGCGCGAAGGCGAGCTTTCTGGTAGAAACGCGGCCTCTTGCGCAGGCCGCGGATGCGCGGAGGCGAGCGCCATCTGGATGGTGTTGCAAGAGACCGGGCGTGCCGCTTTATGAATGGTAGAAACGCTGGAAAATGGATTGGTGTTTGAGTTTCCGTGTAAAACAATTATGTTTTCTCGTATATTCAAATTACAATCCGACGATATCATGTCTGCAGGTTGCGTGTAAGTCGCACTTTACGATTTTTCTGACGCATTTAACTTTGAGAAATTCAGTTACTCCAGTAACGCCTATGCCCTACACGGAGGGCCTGCGTGGTTGGGTGTGCGTGGTTCGGAATGATTTTTTGCTCACAAGACGGTCGGCGTTGGACGCCGAAGCCGGATTTTCTGCCACACGGGGCCCTTAACGCTGTCGTGGTAAAATGGCGCGCGCCGCCGGGCTTAATGCTTCCGTGCCACTCCATAAAGGCATTCGGTGCGCTGCTTCTTGCAGAATTATTTTACAGCGTCATATGTCCTTATACATCAGGGCGCGAATGTGCATGATAGTAGCACATTCGAGTCCATGAGTTTTAACATGATCGACGAGCCCTTTCCCGCCAATTCATCGACGGACGAATACTTTGCCCCTGTAGTGCTGCTTCTCTGCATAGTCTCCGAACAACAGCGCCCCTGGAAAAAATATCAGAGAGCGGAATAAAAAGAAACTCGACCCACATATATATATGGAGGCCTAGAGCATATGCCCCAAGAGTGCATTTCGCGGATGAATTCTCGATGCGCTCGAATCAGCACTTTAAAAATTACCTCATGCATTTTAATCGGTTCTGCAAAAGTGTCCCTGGAAAAAAATCCAATCACCGGAATTAAACTAGACGCGACATATAGCGTGAGACTGTTGTCGGGATTAATCGCCTAAAGCGCAATTCGTGAACCACGAGGCATTGCTCAGCAATCGATTTCTAAGGAATGCTTCCCATAGAGTTACGCCGACCGCACTGCCCTAGGGTCGGCTTAGCCGCGGTAGTCGATGTCCCAGATTCCTGGACTTGCAGTATATCTAATAGTGTGTCCATAATGTATTACCAGCATGCCCGAATCCCAAAGCTGGCTGGACATAGTAACCTCATCGTCGATCCAAATTCTACAAAGTTACTCTGTCACTTAGGTGTGTAACATATGTTTCTTTCTTTCTTTCTTTCTTTCTTTCTTTCTTTCTTTCTTTCTTTCTTTCTTCCTTTCTTTCTTTCTTTCTTTCTTTCTTTCTTTCTTTCTTTCTTTCTTTCTTTCTTTCTTCTATGTTCGTGTGCGCAGTCCATCCAACAAACCATGACGGAAACCCACAAGAGCCCTGTAGTATCACTTGGGCAGCCCTCGCATGCAGTTCAGGGCAGGGTCACTCAGAAACAAATTGAGATCACAATCTGGTAGATTAACCGGTGAAGACAACGAAAATATTGTATATGGGGTTTATTCAGTAGCTTTTATAGCCCGGGGTGGGGGCTTCGTATATATTTTCTTGAAGGGCTGCAGTAGTTTTCTTCCTCTACAAACGCAGTTTTGTAGCATGCGTCGCTCACCGCCTTGACCATCAGGGGGCTCTGGCTAACATTCCCAGGGCTAATTTTGCCCACCAACGATAACATGGACGAGAGGATGGCCGCTGCGGTAGCTTGATTGGTGGGAGCACAGCACACGTAACTTGGAAGATGTTCTCGGCTCCCATTTGGGCGGCGGACTGTATCTTCCCTAACTTTCGTTCACCTATACTTTATTATATCTACGTTTCATGTAAACGTAAGAATTAATTTTTCTTCTGCTTTCTCTAGATTCACTGTCTGCTTGTTTTGTACGGTTGTGAACACGTGCTGCGAGTAAAAAAAAAATTTAGCCCCTCGATTTCGTCTCGCTCAAACGCAGTTCAAGGGTCATAGGACGAAGACACATTTCTCGTTGACCAAGTTCGTCCACGCAAGTTCTGCCAACCAGCGATTAAAATATGAGTTTGCTTTCCTCCTCGTTCCGTAACGTTGGCTCGTTTTAATGTTCTAGGCACCTCATGAAAAACGTTCCTTTGCTAACATTCACATTGAGCTGCAACGAGTCAAGCCAAACTTCCACGTGGACCCTCCAACCCCTAATTTTATTTCCTTTCATCTGACGCAGTGACGTCTGCTAGACGTCACGTCTCCTTCGCTTGCAGTGTTGGCCTTTGCGCATGACGTGTTCCAGGCCCGCGACCATTAAAAAAAAAAAAAAACTGGAAACGAAACGGGGCGCGCATTATTATAGTCGAACATCCATTAGTTTCCCGGGCAACGAACATAAATAAGTTCGGCTTTCCTCGCTGTTTCCGTATCTCAGCGCTCTCAGAGGCGAGATGAAAGCACCGCGCCAGCATTGAGAACCGCGCATTAAGTTTTGACCCCGTTTGCACGCCTGTTCTGTCTTCTTTACTATTATTTTTTTTCTGACACCAAATAAAAAATTTATTCACTGCACCTCAGAGCCGATCATTAGTATAGATCTTATTCTCTGTAGATTTGCAGAGAATGTTGTATGATATACGGAGAATGCTATGGAGCAGAAAGAAATCCCGTTATAGTGAACCAGTCGGGACCGAGCGAAACTAAATATAGCGAGAGTTTGACAGTAGGCGAAGCAACTTCGCACGCTTAAAACGACCAACAGAACTCCTATAACAACTCACAAACCTGTTTACTAACCTATTCGTTGCTTGGTTGGTTGGTTGGTTGGACGATAGATAGATAGATAGATAGATAGATAGATAGATAGATAGATAGATAGATAGATAGATAGATAGATAGATAGATAGATAGATAGATAGATAGATAGATAGATAGATAGATAGATAGATAGATAGAGTGAGTGAGTGAGTGAGTGAGTGAGTGAGTGAGTGAGTGAGTGAGTGAGTGAGTGAGTGAGTGAGTGAGTGAGTGAGTGAGTGAGTGAGTGAGTGAGTGAGTGAGTGAGTGAGTGAGTGAGTGGTATAACTTGTTTTAGCAGTCCAGAATAACATACCGGTGCTACGAGCGTCGCCTCAGTGAAGGGCTCTGGAATAATTTTGACCGTCTGCTATGCCTTATTAGTTATGACGCGCGCATAAATCTAAACACACGGGCGTTTCTGCGTTCCCGTCACCATCAGTATGTGACTACCGCGGTCGGGGATCGAACCCGCGACACCATGCTCAGCAGCAGAGCGTCACAGCCACCGAGCTGTCATGGCTGATTTTATTAGCTCAACAGCAGACGGCAAAAACGTAGGAACATCAGTTACGTTGCAGTAAGGGAGTTTGCGCCAAGGTTCTGTCGCTCACAAAGGCCAACAGAAACTGCAACAGCGAGAATCGGGAACCACGGGCTGCGACGATAGGTGATGAGAAGATCCTCTAAGATTCCGTCGCAAACACTTTAGTGGCGCATCAGTAGCTTACAGGTAAGCAGCTGGGATTTTAGCTCAATGACAGCCCCGAGCGAACATCTTTTGTCGCAGAGAGATCGCTCAGGTTGCAAGGGGCAAGTACAATGGATGGCACAACCGAGTCTCGGTGGCAGTTGACGCAGCTGTTTGAAATGATTTGCCTCTGACGCTGCATTAAAATCTATATTGCTACATTGTTAGGCTACCACAATCACATTCACTTGTTTTTTCTAGCTTGCTGTACCCGTTTGCTGTTCCTCTTTTTCGTTTGTTTACTTCTTTATTGAGACTCAAAAAGAAAGGTGATGTTGGCGCACGCGCACTATTACGGCGCTGGCTACTCTTTGTCCCTGTGAACGCGTCATACAGTTAGAGTCATAGTTTTGTGAACTTATGCACTATATCTCTGTAGAATAATGACTAGAAGAACTGTTATTGCGCACTCTACAACATTACAACGCAACGGCACCCCGTGGAAACCCCCCAAAAAGCTCACATAGACAGTGTGAACAAGAATGCCGACTCGTGTCGTAGGAATCAAAAGAACTCAATCTGGAGGACCGGCAGCCGTCGTCTATTAAAATAAGGTTTCTGCTGTATCCGGAGTTACAATATCGGAAGTTCTACTGCACATCTCGTGCGCCGCGCTGGCGAAAACTACAAATGTGACATGGCCGCGAGAACGGGGGCTTTATCATTTTTCAACAAATCGCGCGAAGCGAAAACGCAAGAACGCGCAAGGAACCGCACCGTGCAAAACAAAACCAATCGCCGCACGCCTTCCATGTCTGTCGACCTCGCTTTCGCATCTCACTTCGCGCGCGTTCACGCGAGGCAGCGGCGGCGGGCGGGAATATACAGCACACATCAATGAACATAATGCGCGCGCGGGTGTGCGTACAGCGAAAGACATGCGCTGCAAATTTGAATTCGTCCGGGGAAAAAAAAAGAAGAGCGCACGTAAAACGGCACGCACAGAGCGCGAAGCGACGCGCCCGGATTGCCATATAGGAACGGAAAGCTATGCAAGCTTCACCCCTCTCCTACCCCTTTCCCCCTCCTCCCACAGCCTCCGGCAACCCCCTTTCCTATCGCATACAACCCGTCGTTCCCAGAGGCGACGTCCCATAGACGTCCAATGCATTATGCATGACGCGCTAAATACGACTGCCATTTGCGTTCCGGGAATTGCTTTGATTATATAGTAGTTTCTGTATCGTGTTGTCTCGCTTCATGCTTCCTGGCATTGCCGCACACTTTTCCTTTTTTTTCGGCTCGTTTATGCGTAGCCTCGCATACAAACGTTCATTTCCTTCCTTTACATTCCTTACTTTTTTTTTTTTTTTCGAAGCAAATACGGAGTTTGTTGTACGCGCAAACATGAGCGCATGCGCCTTATCTGGTGCGGGAGCAGGCGCTGAATGAAAGGCTAGAACACGCGCCCTTGGAATCGCATGATGAAGTATCGTAGTATATTCGACAGTGAAATATACTACGGTGACCAGATGAAGATCAAGACCGTGCGTCGCAACATCTCATTTCCATGAGCAATCGCTTAGTAGCGAGCTTAAAGTACAAATTTACGCAAGCTGACAGTGGGGCAAGGAAAATACGGCAAATAAAGTGACGAACAAGTTTGTGGTGGTTAGTCGGGGAAGGAAGAGGAACCGAGTGAGATGCAAAAGTGAATACGAGCAGTTGTCGAGTTTCTTCGGCGTTGGCGACGGTGTTGTATGCCCACATTTCAATTGTGTGCATGATTTACACTCGTGTTACCTTCCTGTTGCCCTTAATTTCAACTTTAATACTTTTTTGCACATCCTCCAGTGCAGGGTAGCAACCGAATCTGTCCTTGGTTATACTTAGCTCTATTCCATCTCACTCTCGGCGTATTTAGAGTGGCCTTAGTTGCTGCAACTTCTCAGGCCGCGAACGAAGATTCCACTTACGTGTGGTTTCATGGATCTATGGATGGATGGATGGATGGATTTATTTATTTATTTATTTATTTATTTATTTATTTATTTATTTATTTATTTATTTATTTATTTATTTATTCATTCATTTACTGACCGACCGACCGACCGACCGACTGACTGACTGACTGACTGACTGAGATTCCATTTCCTAAAGGTCTGATGTTGCGACTATGGAATACATTTACCCTACCAAATTGAGCGTTCTGACACTCTAGGCGATGTCTCCGAGACGTTCGGCGTATTCAAGATGAAGATAACTTTTTTCCTATGCTCTATGGTACGACCTGCACGTTTGCAAAGCAGGTGCACTCACTTGATCTGTCTTTCTTCTTTCTTTCTTTTTTTCGCTCTGCACTGGTTTCAGTAATACCCGCCAACAGAAAGTTTAGACGAATATCCTCCCAAACTATTGATTGACCTTGCATGTGGACAATATGTCAGCAGACTTTGTCTCACGACGATAAGTGCGCTCACTTAGAGTTAGTGGATACGCTCACTATATACACATATTATGCAGTCTTTATACAGCGTGCTCCCCAGTGTGCGGCTCTAATTTTGCTGGCAAGCTCCGGGCAAGTGCCGGCTGAAGTTGTATTAGTACGCTGTACAGGCTGTAGAAAAGTGCCGTGGTTATCTGATATAAAGCCGGGTGACTGCACACTTGCCAGAGGGGGAAAAGCATCGCACGTGCGCTACACTCATCTGTCGTCTTAAACGTCCGACCGGCTACAACATTTAGCACCTACAGTGTGTCTAATTGAGGCTTATGGAGCATATACATGGATTCTACACGCACGAGCTCACTGGCAGCACCCAGTGGGGATGGAAATCTCTATTTCCAAGGCCGAATCTGACGACAGCTCCGCCGCCTCATTTCCGTGACGTCAGGCTTTGCAGCATTCGTATTGGTCGCCCCTCACTCGCTGCCTCCACACACTGCGTTGGTATACGTGTACACCACCAGAAAAAAATACAAAGGAAAAAAAATTGAGAGTGGGAACGGGGAATGGTAACGACAGTGCAGGCGCGGTCTCGCGGGCTCATTTATTTAAACCCCAGAAAGCGGTTACAGGCAGCTGTAAATGAACAATAAAGGGTGGGAGAAAAAAAAGAAAGACGAAAAGCTCAGCTCAAACCGCCAATCGCCGCGACGGCGCACGCCTTTTCCAGAAGCGGCTCTAAATATGTTATGAGCTTAGAGCGCGAACGCGGCACGGCTATCGCGCAAGTTTGGCCACACACTCGCGCTGTGACGGTTGGCAGCCGGCGCGCATTACGAAGGTAACTAGGTCAGGCCGTCCGGCAGCTTCGGCGTCGTTTTGGGGCCGCGTATGCAAACGACCTGCCCCGCCGGGGCTTCTGTTTCGGGGATAAGAAGGGCCCGGCAAATCCCGCGCTGCGGGGGCAGGCAGCGCGCGGTGCCCGGCGATAGCGCTGCATGTCCAAATGGCACCTCGTGCTAGGAGCTCTTTCCCGGCATGCACGTATACGTGAGAATGAGAAGCTCACTCCTATACGGTCACCCGCCGTTTCCCTTAATTCCTCCATCGCGAAGGTACAGTAAACCGTAACGCCGCGGCTGCTTAGCATTATAAGAAGGCGCAGCGGGCCTGATGGTGCCAAGAAAGATACTTTGAGAAAGAGTCGACATTTCTGCTGAAGTAGTTCACGTGACTGCAGCGTCCGTGGCGAGCTGAGGAGAAGGTCGCTGGTTCGATTACCGAGCAAGGCGGCTGTTTGATGATGGCACCGGAAAGCAAAAGCCCGTGTGCAAGAACTCGGGTCACATTCAAGTGCGCGCTAAAGGACTAGCATATTTGGTTGGTGAACCGTAGTCTGCGTCCTCATAATAACTCACTCTGAGGCATTTAGCTTGGGAGAGGAGCAGGGTAGCACTATTAGCGAATTACTAATGTCGCGTCTATCCTTTTGAATTGGCACTGAGTTGATTGGTTGGCTTATTTCGACGAAAACTGGAAACATTCTCCACGAGCAATGACTTGTTGAATTTTTAAAGCATGATAACACGAGGTGATACCAGAGTGTTGCGACACCGAAGCATTTCCTGCAAAAAGAAAGAAAACTCCGCGTACAGTTGACCTATAGGAAAGAAACAATGTCAAGAAAACAGCACGTTGTGCAGTTTGTGTGTTAGACGCAAATCGACAGATTCCAACGGAGTCTTAGAGAATCATGGAGACTCAGTATACAAACAGCAGCATGAAGTAACACATAAGGGCACAAAGCTGTCAATGAATAAATGCAACATCGCTTTATACAAACGAAAATAGCTTTAATAACTCTTATCTTTATAATATTTTGGCATTGAGTCTACAATTGTATTACCGTTGGCTTTCATTGCACCATAGACTTCCCCCCAAAACAACGCATGATGTGGCGAAGAGTCATTGCGGGCTAAAAGCGCCGTACAGAGACGCTGAAGCAGATACCGACTCGGTGAATCAGAAGCAGCGTTCACAGAAGTTTTCGGCCGCGAGACTGGTCAGTGAATGGCTGGCGTTTGTACGTCGGCCAGTCATGGCATGCAGTGATGCGATGGTCAATAATTAGCGGCCCATCTCATTAACAAGCATACCATGCAAGTTATTGGAACACATCATACATTCTAACTTAGCAGAGTTCCTATAGCCTAATTCGTTTTTTAACACTGCTCAACATGGCTTTTGAAAACATTTCTCTTGCGAAACACAACTTTCAACTTTCACTAATGAACTCTTTACAAATGCTGATCTTGGAATTGATGGTGGCTGTATGTTTTTAGATTACGCTCAAGCCTTTGATTCTGCCTCACACGACATACTCCTCTTAAATATAGCTGAACTTGACATAAATGAAAAAGTATTCTACCGGATTTAGAGTTTCCTTTCTAATAGAGCCCAGTATGAACTTGCATGCAAAGAATTTCTCTTCAAGTCCTACCTCTGTAACTTCAGGCCTTCCCCTAGTTTCAGTTCTCGGACCACTCCTATTTCTAATCTATATTAACGACCTTCCTAACTTCCCCAGTTTTCCATCTATTAAAATGTTTGCTGATGACTGCGTTCTCTATCATTAAGTTACTCACTCGTCTGACATTAGCAAACTTCAACACGATCCTAATAATGTGTCGCAGTGATGTTCTAAATGGTGCATGACATTACATACCAAAAAAATGTAAAGTCATGCATGCGACTCGTCGTTCCAACACCATCCCTACGCGCAACTGTATTCTTACCGGTTTTTCCTTGTCCCCCGTCACGTGCTACAAGTACCTCGAAGTTAAAATCGCTAACAATATTTCATGGCGCGCCCACGTAGACTACATTTCTAACGACACTAACCGCAGGCTTGGTTATCTGCGTCGGAATTTTTACTCCCTGCACCATCTTCCCTCATACTCTCCCTTTATAGAACACTTGTTAGACCGAAACTGGAATACGCCTCTGCTATTTGGAACCTTTGTCAGCTCACCCTTATTAACACACTTGTATGTGTTCAGAATAGAGCCGCTCGCTTCATTCTTTCCAATTGATCACGTGATGCCAGCCCCAAGTCGATGAAGCTCCAGGTATTTCAGTACGTCTTGTTTCCGCCTTTGGCGCTTCCACAAAGTTTACCATTATAATCCTGTTTTGAAAAAAAAAAAAGCGATCTTTTCTCCACCCACATACACTTCATCTAGGTTGGATGACTAATATAAAGTAGAAGTTACTGTCTCCCGTACGAATATGTTTAGCGATTCTTTCATCCCTAGGACAAGCTCTGACTGGAACCACCTTCCTGCCACCATCACTCTTATCCAATACTCTGGCAAATTAAATTCTACTGTTAATTGTGCTCTTTCTTAAACCAATTGGATATGTTTATTTTCTCTCCTCTCCCACTCCTCTCTGTATCGTCATCTGGCCTTGAGAGTATTTGTAATAAATAAATAAATAAATAAATAAATAAATAAATAAATAAATAAATAAATAAAAGAAGCCTAAACCTCACTAAATAGTCTCGCATGCGAGCGACTGGCGCCAGCTTTAAACAACAGCTTCCGCAGTAATGCAAGACATATGCAAGATATATATATATATATATATATATATATATATATATATATATATATATATATATATATGCTCTTAGTCACGTGTCCTACAACGTAAATTCAGAAACACGCAATATCCTTCACATTACCATCGATTCGTAGAAGTTCACTTGGCGATCGTAAAACGGTTCACAGTGTTAGTGCGCCTGCTAAGTTCCAACCGAGCAGGCAAGACAGAGCACATTATCTATTAATGGTCAACACTGTCATATCTTTGCGCACCTCCGTAAAGAAGTTACCAGCCGCTGTAGCTGAGCAGATATCGCGTGCTGCCGCTGTGCACGAGGTCGCTAGTTCGACTCCTTGCTGGGGCAGTTGTATTCCTATAGGAATATGCGTATTGCAACAACGCTTGTGTGCCTAGATTAACGATAAAGCAAACCAAGGTGCACAAAATTATTCCGTCGTCACGGCATCTGTTGTGCCTCCTCGTAGAAAACTAATGGCTTTCCAAAATACAGTTGTTTACCACTACTACTGAAGCATCGCCTTTAGGAGGGGAAAGCGACAGAACTCAAAGATCCCCGACTGCTTCTCACGCGTCCCGGTAACTGCAGCTTATGTAACCGTAATGTTTTCCTGGAAATGCTGGCGGCAAACGCTGTGCACGAAGGCGAGCTTTCTGGCTCTATATATATATATATATATATATATATATATATATATATATATATATATATATATATATATATATATATATATATATATATTGGCCTTGAAACACGATCGCAACACCCTCCAGACGGTATATGCAAATTACAATCCGACGCCATCATGTCTGTAGGTTGCGTGTAAGTCGTGCTTTACGAATTTCCTGACGCATTTTACGTTGAGAAATTCAATCAGCTCAGTAACGCCTATATGCGCCACGCAGAGGGCCTGCGTGGTTGGGCTTGCGTGGTTCGGAATGATTTTTCGCTCAAAAGACGGCCGGCGCTGGACGCCGACGCCGGGTTTCCTGCGACGCGGGTCTCTTGACGCCGTCGAGTTAGAATCCCGAATTTCTCACTGAACCCGCGCGCAATGGCCCTATACTTTTACCAACAGTAAGAAAAGCATCAGCACCCTTGTGATTACGTATCGTGTTCAGAATTACTGCGTTACAGTTGCGAGGAAATGTACACCTCTGAAGAGATATAGCGGATTATGCCGCATCATTTGATATAAATCTGGAACTGCTGTTTGTGCAACCCGTATACTTGTCAAATACCGTGTGTGTGTTGTATGAATATATTTCCGTGTTTCAAAACCCTTCATGTGCTGTGTGATAAGTAAATAAATGCAAATAAAAGTAAAAAGTGAATCAAATAAGTTACCTTGTTACGCATTTGCCCCCACCCTGTAACAGCCGTGAAATGGCTCACATTATAAATAAATAAATAAATAAATAAATAAATAAATAAATAAATAAATAAATAAATAAACGTGAAGTTAGCGTACGCTCAAGCAATTTGCTAGCTGTAGCCGTGGTGGTCTAGTGCTATGCACTCTTACGGCGATTTCATATACCGCACGATGCGTGGAAGCAGTCTAATTGCTGTTTTTTTTTTATCGAGCAGCTTGTCCTGATGCATATATGTGTGTTAAGATAAAATCGTGGAGAGCCTCCTCATATAAAAATTGTAGCAGTGGTTTAGCGAACTTACCGTCCATGAGCAAACGCTAGAATTGACAATTTGATTCGCGTTTATTAGCTTGGCAGCTCTTGGAATACTCTCTCGAGTAGTAGCCCTAATTCTCGGAAAGAGGAGGGGGGTGGGCGTGAATATCCGCTGTAGAAGCTGTTGCAACTTCCGGTGAGCTGTTCAATGTGGGAAGCAGTGAGCTGCGTCGATTAAGATGTTTAAACAAAGATACAGTTCGCGTGGCGCCGACGCCGGCCCTCTTCATTGAAATCGCTTTGCGACTGACGAACGCGAGAGTATCATGACTGACGACCGACGATCGTGATTGACGAGCGCAAGAGTATCCGAGAGTACCAATCAATCATTATATGCGTGTTTTCAAATGCAATGACCGCTTTGTCCATATATATAGCCATGGAATTTCACCCGTTAGAGCTAATGCTTCTCATTCCTTTAAATCTTCATTCTCCAGTACAGGGCTCAGCTTGGTTAAGCTCTCTGCCTTTCTCCTATAACGTCTCTCTCTCTCTCTCTCTCTCTCTCTCTCTCTCTCTGCTCACTGTAATGCATATCGATGAGTAACTCGACGCCTCGTACGACGTGTAATGCCACGTGTAATACAATCGTAATACAACGAATAACGCAGCCTGCCTAAACGTGTCCGCTCAATGCGAAGCTATATCTGTTTTGTTCGATTACGTTGCCGCAGATGGGAAAACGATGACGAAAAAAGAAAAGTCGGCAACGCACATTTGCGCACGACATGCGACGATTAGGAATGTCAAACTGTTTAAAACTTCACCGTATAGCCATCTTTCCACCATTTAGGCGAAACGCGTACGACCTTCCACTCCAACAACGCATCGTGTGCGCATAAGAGAGCAGCGAGTACGCGTCTCCAGCGCCTGTCCATTCACCGCTCCGTATATGTTATACACGCATACGCTGCACAGCTCTCGCGCGGGCATTGGCTTATTTGAATATGCACGCGCCGACTAAGTATAATAGCAAAACACGGTTTGCGCTTCACAACGCGACGCTCGCGTTTCCCGCCCGCGCGCAGAGCGCGTAAAAGCAGCTGCAAAAAAACAAAAGTGGAAATTGCTCGTGCAGCTGGACTGAGAGTGAAACGGGGCAGCTTAATTGCATCGCCGCGCATGTATGCGGCGCTCGAAACAAAAACCTCCGCGCCTGAACAGCGGCGAACGTTTTGCGGAATGCGAAACCTCGAAAGGACAACGGCGACAAATGCAATCACACTACTATGTGGACTATGTGTTCCTTCTCGTTCTTATTGCGGCCCCGGGATTTGTACGCCTGGCTTTTTCCCTATCACGTGTGTGTGTGGGCTGCCTGCATGTACGAGGCTCCAGGCCAGCGCTGTGTGTGCGTCTATTAGAGTTTGCGCGCGCCTCAATGCGCAAAACTGGGGAGGCCGCGCTGTCATACCGTATTTTTTCTCGCGTAAGGCACACTCTCCGGTATGGCCCGCAACCCCCCTTCTTTGTGCTCAAGATTCTGATGAAGAAGGAGAAGAAGAAGAACAAGAAGAACAAGTTTCGGCAAATATACCAAATATCGAACGCGTGGCGTATAGGTATTGGTTGATACCGTCACTAAACGTTTTACAGCTCCTAGAATATCTCACAGCATGAATGGAGCCGAGGACGACCATTTCTGGGGAATATGCCGATAAGGTGCAGTAACCCGCTGATGACTGAAGCAGCATCGAGGGCGACGAAGAATGAAACGGACCTTCATCAGTGGTCCTTGTGTTTAATAAATGTATGTCTGTATATGCAGGGTTCGCATTTTTCTATACATCGTTCGCGACGTCGTCCCGGGATTTGGACGGCAGTCATATGCCCGACTCGCAAAGAGCCGCACCCTATGATCTTGCCGAGATTCCAGGGAAAAGAAACAACAAAGACGTGTGTTTTACGCGAGTACATACGGTATGTTTTACAGGCCTTCGCGCGCGCGCGTGCGCGCGTCTGCAGCGTTCCAAGCTCGTTCGCCGAGACGACGTCTCACCGCAACGGGAAAATCCCGGCGATATATTTTTTTCCCCTCTCTCTTCTCCCGAGATCCAACTGGTGGCCAAACGCGAGTCGTTCCAGGCTTCTTGTTTTCGCATGACTCGTATTCTCGCTTCGTGCGCTAGCATGGTGGCTGCTTGTATACACGATACGAGGCTCCGGCGGTCTCATTCCAGGCGAGCGGCTGCAGCTCCAAGAAAGCCACACGCTTTAAAGGAAACGAAACGAACGTTAGGCTCTACGTGTACGGGAGAGAATGAATAAACGGCACCGCCAACCGTGTGAGTAGCCGCCTGCGTCATGTCGAGACAACGAAAACGCGCGCATTTCCGCGCAAATGCATCAAGGAAAACATTCAGCTCGGTGCGTTCTGTCCTAAGCCCGGTAGGGATGATCTATAAGGTTTTGCAAAGGAGTTTATTGTTTACGTGGCGTCGCGTCTACTTCTCGTTTACTTTTTGTCCTCGTGGTCGTCATTGCATCGCTGGTGTAACCCTCGCAAATGTAGCAGGTGTTACGGCGAATAATTTAAGTAAGATCTTTTGAAGCAATCGCCTGTGGCAGATGGCACAATTGTAATTTTTGAGCGGCATTGCTCGAACAAGCTGACGTTATTTACATGTGAAGCCAAAATACCTAATCGACTAATTAACATAAAGAAATGCACCAATCAAGTTTTTTTAACTAGTTACCTTACAGCACATATCGCAATTTCCAAATTGCAGCCAGGGAGATATCGCGAGGCGAATTTAATTGGAACCAATTTTCAGGACGACACCTGCAGTTTCGAGATATTGCCGTGCGTATGCTCGTTTGTCTTTTCCAGCGACCGTCATTCACCGCCTAACCAACGTCAAACGCTATCGCTAAGTTCAACACGCGCCTTTCAGTATCGGAAGTTCCTCGAGTGTTATCGCTGGTTCTAGCTGTTGTCTATGTTGTCGCCGAGTCTTGTGCAGTCAGATTGAATGCGCGATGCGAATAATGGTGCGGATTCTAGAACTTAACGTGTGCACCAGCGATTACGCTGGAAGGTTCATCGAGACACTTTTAAACAGCCGACGCGTCTGATTAGCAGATTAGATATCGACGCTCGACGAGTGCGCTCGCCGCTATCATTGTGCTGAGTGTTAATCGTTTTGCTGGGCCCAAGTGTGCCCGATAAACAGTTTTGTGACTTGTTTTTCGCCACTGTGGTTGTTCACCGTCACTACAACGTCACATCTGGTGTAGGCGCTTTTGCGTTCATGTACCGGACGCCCCCGTTAAGCCCTGAACTATTTATTGCGCTAGCCGCAAGCAACACAACCTGCCCTCGGAGCACGGCCTTCTACCCGAGACGATCAGGAAGGTCGCGGCAAAGTCAGCGGCTATCGATGACGGACCCAGCTTCGCCTGAAGTCGTCGTATTGAAATAGCGTAGGAAGCCACCTACTTTCTGTGGATCATCGTTTCACGACACGGGAATCTGGCTTGAGACTTACGAGAAAAGGGTTGCGAAGTTCAACAGCTGTAGCTGTGAGGACAGGTTGCGCCACGCACACTTCTCGTTGGATGATGCTGTTAGGACGTGGTTTGAAAACCGAGAGTCCATCTTGACAAAGTGGGACCTGTTTCATATCATGTTCGCGGGACACCTTCACGAGCATCGTCGCGAGGAGAGAGCTGAAGCTAAATTACGGGGTTTTACGTGCCAAAACCACTTTCTGATTATGAGGCACGCCGTGGTGGAGGGCTCCGGAAATTTCGACCACCTGGGGTTCTTTACCGTGCACCGAAATCTTCAGCCGACGGCTTATGTACTTCAGCGCCGTGATCACACACTGAAGATAAAAGTAAATCTACGTCTAGGCATTTTCACCTGGAAAAACATTTTTTCGCCGCGCACAATCAGTCAATGGAATCTGCTCCCCCGCGACGTCATAGAAGTTGCCTCTTCTACCTATGGTTTCCCGATGCTCTTAGGCATCATTTGCAAACCTGGCCAGATCCAATATTAGTCTGTTGTCGGCACTCTTGGTCTCTCTCTCTCTCTCTCTCTCTCTCTCTCTCATCGCCCCCCATCGAAATGCGGCCGCCGTGACCGGGATTCGATCCCGCGACCTCGTGCTTAGAAGCCCAACACCACAGCCACTAGGCAACCGCGGCGGGTGGCATTGCTGCAATCATTGCTCCCAGCGGCTGTGAGCGTTATTCCACGATGCATTCGTGCGAAGCAGGGGCTGGTGTCGCTGCAATTGTTGTTAATCATTGTTCCAATGGGCTTGCATCTCTCTGTGTGTGTATTTAGTTACGTCCTTGTGTTTTTGATTTGCGGCGGAAACCTGGGTTTATTGGCTATTACGTACATGTACACATGTCATGTGATATACGTTGCATTATTGTATCGTTCCTTTCATTTCATTTTTTTTTCTTTTGTGTGTGCGTACATAACCGCTATACCTCACAATAGTTTGACTAGCCTTACCGTATTACCCACATTGTTATGTGTAGATATGTAAATAAATAAATAAATAAATAAATAAATAAATAAATAAATAAATAATGCTGAAATAATAAAACATCATACGCTGACACTCATGGCGGTGGTCGATGACACTATACAGAACGAATTTGTCACACGCCAACCGTAAAGGCAGTCTACAAGGGGCCTCCAGACACTCGAAACAGCCCGCTTTACTTAACATTAGTTCTGAAAGCACGACAGTGGAGACAGCATTAAAGAAATAAAGTAGAAGCGCAAAAAAGGCGTACGTCCACCGAATGCTGAGAGAAGGGATAATATCCACGGAGCAAAGCGAAATACCCAATCCTTTCAGTATATCTCTGCTAACGTTCATACACTCCCTACCACCTTCCGGTAATGTTTCGCTAAAAACGGTTTCCGGCAGACTGCGCTCGGTCAGACGCGTCCATCAGTCATTTCTGGATCCCCAAATACAGTGCAGCCGTGCCAGATAAAAAGCACGTCGCCGAGAAAAGATTTTTCTTCGGAACGGTTTCGGTAAAACAAGTACCGAGTGACTATATATATCAACTCCTTATTACAGTACACTGCAGAACCCATTGACAGAAGACCGCACCGCCAGCCTCGAAACACTACTTTTAGTTATTTCCACAATACTCTTCCATTATTTGGCGTCCCAGAGGAAAACGGAACTCTCGATAGCTTGCCTTGTCACGACTGGTCAGACAAAGCAGGCAGACCAGCCAAGGCAGCAGCCCAACCATGATTTTATTTCGGAGGTCGAAAATAAAATAACACAAAGAAAGGTTAGGGAAGGGGGATTCCTTCAAACCACGTAAGTGTTGTTTTTTTTTCTACAGAGGACAGCAAGAAAAACAGAACAATGTAAACACGAAAATAAAGATGTAAGAGCTCCGTTCATGGATATTGTATAATCATGCTGCACTCTGTTCACCCTACGACCACTTGCCTACCAATAAAAAGTCACCTACCTGAAACCCCATCTTTTGATACTGGTGCTCTGATTTGTTTTTACCCTCGATGTTTTTCAATCGGCCCCCCGGTGCAGATACAGCACAGCCTGAAGATTTCCATCTGAAGACCCTAATGCTTAAGCCGCTAGACTGAAGGTTCTCCGCGTCCCGAAACCGTAGGGAATGGTTCCGGATTGACTTAAGCAGACTTGAAGTTCTTCACACTCCCCGAAATAATTTATTAATCCGGCTTAATTAATTCATTTATTCCCGTCCCATCAATATGGCGTCTCCGTAGCCGTGAATCAAAGCTGCGACCTCACGCTAAACCGCGGGACGCCAAACTCACTCAGTTGCTGTGGAGTATTCGCAACTCGCTTCGACCTTGGCTCCGTTGCATGAGCTGCACAGCAAGTTAAGTAGAAGTAAAGTTAAATAGTTAAATAGTTAAATAAGAAGTAAAGTTAAGTAGAGCACGCTACACTGCGCACTCGAGCACTATCAATATCTGATTGAACGACCGTAGTCATGCATCACTCTATCTCTCCCTACTTAAAAAAGAAAAATGGAAATGTATGTAACGTCTATATCAACTAACATCGTATGTAATATGGGAAAAACGAGTTTCTTTATATTAAGAATCATGTATGTTTCATATCAGATTATTGTAAACCAGTGTTCTGGGGCATGTGGTATTATTTTTTTTTTAATAGGGCTCTTGTACTTACCGCCATCATCGCCGACAGGCACTCAACCGCTGAGAGAACAAAACGCCCCTATAGCAACCGCCATATATATATATATATATATATATATATATATATATATATATATATATAGAGAGAGAGAGAGAGAGAGAGAGAGAGAGAGAGACCCTCCAGCGGTGTCAGTCTGAAACGCCCATCACGTTCACTGATCCCATGACAGCGTCTAGACATCGCCTAAGAGGAGATTTGCCCGCCTGCACAGTTTCAGGCACCTCCCGGTCCACATGTACACGAGCCGGCCGAAAACGTCTGGGTGCCAGGACACGCGGGAAACGTGCGGAATGAACGGAGCTAACGAGCTCGCCTCAGTAGTTGTTAATACAGGTTCCCCGGACGTGTCCCACCCTACCAGTACTATACTACGAGCCAGACCACCCCGACCTAAATCCGTATCCGATTGGGACAGCGCGGTGCCCTTCAACTTCGTCCAAATCAAACACGAACGCGAGCCCAGCTCGCGTACGGCCCCGGCGCACGCTCGCTCCTCAACCCGGCGCGCATTAAGATACTTCACGGTATTGTCAGATGACTATGGATAAGGCTTATACGACTCGAGTTATGACGTCCTGGGCAGCTGGAGAGCCGGCTGTAAGGTTAACCTCTACTAGTGGTCCAGCTTTGAATGGGCTGATTGAAAAAGAAAAAAAAAAAGAAGCTCCGAATTCTCAAGGAGCCCGTAATTAGAACCGCAGCATATCGATTATGTTTTTTTAAAAAAACCTATTCGTCGAGAAACGTATTTTAGTAAAGACGCACGCATTGCTTTGGGCACAGCCGTGTCGCCTTGGCACGAACCTCGAAGCTCCGGTTGTTGTTGGAAGAGATATAGAACTGTTGATTGCCTACCCGTAATATACGCAGAATGATTGTCCTTCGTGTTCGATATACCTTTCGTCCGTCTTGTCGTCAGTGCCTTCGAAAAAAAAAAAAGCAGCACTGCGCCGCGTCGAGTCTTTTCGTCCCGTTTTCTGTCCACCTTCTGCGTGTGTTCTCCTAGCCCGTCCTAACATGCTTAACTGTGGTGCTTTGGCAGCAGATAAGCGTGCATGGACAGACATGTCGTGACAGCGAAGCGTGTGGATTTCGACATAGCGAAGGAAACATTACCTTGATATTAGCATGACCGCGACACCTTTACAGCCACCACATAATAATAATAATAATAATAATAATAATAATAAAAATAATAATAATAATAATAATAATAATAATAATTTGAAGAAGTATAATAACAGCACCAACGACAACAACGATGGGTTGCACTGCATGAAGGAGATCTGCTCTATTAATTTCCTCTTAGCTCAGTCCTGCGTTATCAAACTTTATCCGATCTACAAATTCCTTTATCTAGTCTCTCCATCTAACACTCTGCCGCGCTCGATATTTACAATACGTTGCGATGTCATTTATTAACAAGGAACTTTAGAAGAAGAAATACTGCCCGTGCAATACTGCCCGTGTGCAATATTGCATGGACGTCTTTAATGAGTTCGTTTAATTTGTCCAATCCGCCTAGGACTTTGTTTCCAACCGATAGCACAGCGGCTGAGTTGAGATTGACTCAATCCCCCCCCCCCCTTTTTTTTTTTCTTTATCATTGGCGCTTAGGAGATATTGTCGCCCTAAATTGGCACCTGCTACTCCTTTTTACACAGATTTTTTTAAAGATCGAATTAACTTAAACGCATTAATACTAAAAGTCAACACCAAATCGTAATAACACGGAGTCCAGTCACACAAGCTACACTAATGCCACACTAAAACTGAAAGTCAACTCAGAAACACAGCAACACAAAGTCCAGTCACATATGTCCACTAAAGTAAACACAAAGTCCAGTCAGATAACTACACTAAAGGCAGGGCACATAAGAAAGCATGGATTAAGAGGAAGCTTTAGCTCGGGCGCTCCTATCTAAATGCATGTAAAAGGAGAACTCGTTTTTCTCGGCAACCACTGCACCAAATTTGACGAGGCTTCTTGCGTTTAAAAGGAAAACTTAAAATCTAGTGACTGTCGGTTTCAAATTTTTGATTTAGCTCTTCAATTTTTTATTTAAAATTGGCAAATATTGAAAATCTTCAAAAAAACGAAACTATCATGTTTACAACTCTGTAACTCAGAAACCTAAAACGGTAATACAATTCTCGGAATTGCACCTAATTGGGCATCTAAAGCGGAGAAAATTGATATGCTCTACATGAATCTCAAAAAGTTTAGTAATATGGAAATACAACTTTTGCAGAACTTTTGTAAACAACGTAACAAATTCATGTAAGATCTAAAATGACACATCCAATTTGTCCGCTTTCAATGGTCTAATGGATGCCGTTTACAGAACTGTGACATCTATTTTTGATGCAGAGTTATGAATTTGTAAACTTCGTTCTTCTATTTTTCTCGAACTTCCGAATTTTTGAAAATTCTTTGAACATAATTCAGGACTTAAATCAATATTACGCTTCCGTCAGTCACTAGATTTTAACTTTCTCAAATGCAACAAATTTCATTAAAGTCGGTGCAGGGGTTATCTCACAAAAACGTTCTTGCGTTTTACATGTATTTGAATAGGCCGCGTCGGAGTTGGGCCCGAGCTAAAGCTTCCTCAGAAATTCAAATGAACGTACATGAATCCAGGCATTGAATTGGCCAGTCTCGCCGATATATTGATCCCTGCCGCCTTTACATCTTGCTTCGCCACTTTGCAACTTAGCTGTGTGAAGAAGTCAACAGTGTACGTACGACTAGCAACATAATTATAGTTGGCTTTCTCCCTTTGGTGAGAACCTTAGAGGTTGCGAAGTAACAAGAAAACCGAGAAAAATAAGAAAATAAGAAATACGCGACAAAATAAGAAGAAGATTAAACGAAACTTTCCGTTATATTTGAAGCGCGCCACGCAGGAAAAAATAACAGATCTCATCACAGTCGTGTAAATGTGATACGTAAGTAAAGCTCTACCTCGAGGATATGTAGTTGCGTTCTCTAAGTGACACTTAACGTCTAGCTTACTTAAATTTTCTAATTCTATTACTGTTTTCCGGGCTATGAGTTTCTCCAGCACAACGCAATGAACGGTCTTCTTGGCATGTGTTCATGATAAAGCTTAGTGCAGACAGGATGACGCAAGAAAGAAACAAGACAAGGCTCTCCTGTTTCTTCTTTGCATATTCCGCTGAAGCAGGATTGAAAACACCTTAGAATTCGCCGAAATATTTATTGCGAACTCGCTAAAATTCATTAGCCTGGAGTGTCGTCGAGACAAAAGATAAACTATAGACGACGGGCATTCGTAATGTCTGCAAAACGTTCAACATCCGCTAAAATCTCAATGACGACAGCTCGAAAAATGGCGTGCAATATGATATCCTGAACTCTAAAAATTTATTCTGGCGCATTTCTGCCGCTAAACAAGCCGAAAATCAGCCAGATATAGCGGAAACTCCCCGAATATGCTAACATTGCTACATACACACGTGCTACCAAGTGTTGGTTGCCGACATCTTTTGCTGGTCTAAGCAATGAGTTGTAGCTGTTCCCGATAAAAATTTCACCGAATAACCTTCAGGCACCACACTGAGCTGTGGAAAGCGCACTTAGGTGCTCAAATTTAAATTTGTTTAACCAGAAATACAAACGCTAAAATTATTGCTTGTGGTTTGGGAGTAGCCGCTACGTATACATGCACAGCAAACGATGTATGCAGTGTATTTTGAATGAGCTGCGATGAGTTTGAATTGGAGATGATGATTTTCACGCCTTAATGTCTGAGTGGCTCAAGGTGGCTCAAGAGCGCAAGGTAGTGGGTTCATGTCCCGGTCGCGGGGGTCGTATGCACACTGGCGGGGCTGCGAGAGAATGCAAAAAAGAAAGCTCTTTTGACTGGCATTTTGACTACCCCTAAGGCTTCTTTCTACATCGTAGGCTTTTTGTTGCCCAGCGACTCAAACCTCGTGAATCAATCAAACCTCGATGGCTTTCAGCGACGCAAACCTAGCTGTCAAAAATTATATGTGACATTCAATTGTAATTCAAGAAGTATTCTACCGAATGCGAAAAAAAAAAAAAAAACTCAACTGAAGCACAACAGAAGTTCCGGTAAGAATTTTCCTAAACGATGGCGGTAACCTAAGCTTAACTGACCATTTATTCTCTCTGGACGGCGCACCGCATTGCCCATTAGGCGGTCAAGTCGAACGCCGTAATGGCCATCATTCTATCGTCAACAGCAATTGTTTTCTCAGTGGACGCGCAGCGCCGACTGTCGGTCAAAAGGAACATCACGTGAGAAGCGTGGGCATTGTTCTTAGCAGGTGGCGACACTACTCTCGTAGCGTCTGCCTGCGCCGTAGCCTTTTCAAAATGTATTCAGGATTGTACATAGGCTTCTCGTGCCTGCTCTTCCTTGTATGGAGGCCTGTAATCTCAGCTATACAACGCCTATAAAATACAGCCTTTATTAAGTCTATATCCTCATGTTCATTTGTGGTCTGTGGGCAACATAGGTGCGAGTTGGGATGCAAAATTGCCGGAACTTTCGAGCGGGAGGAAAATTACCGGCTTTCTTCCTTTCTCTTTTCGGGAAATTTCTCGGATATTGGGAAAAAGTGAAACTAGATTAACATAGGTTATAATTATTCCAGCAATTAAAAATATGCCATAATTACGCAGAGAAGGAAACGTCAATGGAAATGAACGCCTTGTTCTCTTCTACGAAAGATTGCCAATCTGATAACCGAGAAAAAAGGTCATTCAGTGTCCGAGTGACTTTCGCTGGATAAGCAGGATTCATAATCCGTCGCGGCTGCTTCGACATTCAAATCTGATTGTACGTAGACGTGTTTTCGAACACGTTTACCTGTGAGTATGTCGTGAAGCTTGTAATGTAAATTTCCATACGAAGACCAGTTTCGTACCCAACTGGCAGATGACGATGGTATCCGCAGCAGTCTGCCACCAAGTTGGAGGTTCCTCGTGCTTCGTGGAGTCCCAGACGCGAGTCGTAGACCGAAACCCAGAGACTTACGCTACGTTCATAAAACGAAACTGAAGGCGTATAATGAAGACATTTGAAAACTGTGCTGCTGTTTTCTTGTCGTCGTCGGCGCTTCTAAAATCGTATGCTGCACAGGAGCGAATGGCAAATTTAACTACACGTCTTTTTCTATCTGCTGAAAAAGAAAACGAAAAAACAAATCGGCTTGTCCCCATTGTCACATACCTAGTGTCACGTGCCCAGTATATGATGCAATAAACATTAGTATTATCATATTATTATTAATGGCAGGATTAGAGAGCTTTGTTTTTGCTTGATACGTGATGCGCCACAGCGGTCACAGCGATACGTGACATGGTAGGGCCTTTGCACGTGCTCATCGCATCCGCGAATTCAACAACCGCTGAGCAGACGACGCGGCGCGGATGAACTCATCTCGAAGGACATTCGGCCTACCTGTTGACTAATACCCCTGACACACAGGCAAAACTAAAGTCCTTTCCAGTAAACCCCTTTTGCTACTCTGAAGGACCCTTTGCAGAAAGGAGTTGCACCGATGACACACGGCACCGCACTGAACTTCTTTAGGTAGTTCCTCAGATGAACGCCGCAAGAAAAATAGCGCTGGCTGTTAAAGCCACAAGAGAGAAAACATTCTTAAAAAGCTGCGTATTTAATTACACTTAGCTACTGTAGGACCTAAAAATATATTTTTTTCATTGTTGATGGCTAATAATGCTTATAGTTGTTTATATTATTCATGTTTTTGCGTTGTTAGCAGCCATTTAACTTGGTCCAGCAACCATGTGCAGCCGGTGTTTTGCTGTGCGTGCTGTTTATTCTGGTGATGCCCACGTTTCTGTCGTCCTTTTTCAAATCTTTGTCGTCCCTTCCTTTGTGCGCTCAGGCGTAACGCGTTTTATTCACTATGTTATTCCAACAACTGTGGTTTCTTCTGGGTATTTCCTGAGGGCGCTGATTGTGCAGTCTCCATCTCGCGACGTGAACACACCACATGCGCGCAGCAAACGACGACGACACTGCCGGAATTCAACATGGCGGCACTAGCGACGTTATGCGAGCGTTTGAGAGTATAGCTAGACGAAATCTTCACTATTCGATGAATTGTATTACCGCTAACAATTAAAACTTTTTCGCAAGGTAAAAAAAATACCTATGGGCACCGTAGTTGTGTGGCAGGTTTCCTTCTGTTGACGAGTTGTGCACGCTGTGTGCGAGAGGAACTCCTTTTCCGCTCGAAAACTAGTTGCGCGATCTCCTTTCCCGAAAAGGAACTTTGCCGTAAAGGAGATACTCCTTTGTCGTGTGTCACTGCACTTGAACGCCTTTCCGGTAGATGTCTCCTTACCTAAAGGACTTTAGAGTGCCCGTGTGTCAGGGGTATTATGCAGCCGAGCTCCTCTCTCGCGCTTTCCACTGGACACGTTGCGCCTTCTGGCGGCGCCGCCGTGAAGTCCGCGCATACCCTGCGGCACGTACAGAGTGTCCAAGGTTGGCGTCAGAGATGTTCACTGGACGGAGGCACACACCCAGTGACAAATACCCACATCGGCACCAAAAAGAAAGGGTTCGTTGAAGAGTGGCACATACGCAGTGGTAAATACCCGCGTGAGTAGCCCACATGTTAGACTGCGCCTTCTGAATCAGCCCCGTTTTTGAAGTGATAGGTAGCTAAATAGCTGGAAAGAGAACTGGTCTGACGATGCCAAGAATGCCGTCCACATTAACAGGTGTCATCCCTGGACTAAAAATATACGGACGCCCACTGGCACATTAAGACCACCGAGAGGCCCCGCAAAAACCACAACAGAAAAGCCAGCGGTTGACAAGCTGGGAGATATAAGAGCACGAAGTTCATCTAGCTTCAAATCGCTGGAGGCAGATCGATTAGCCATAGCACGCTGTAGCTTCTCCGCGGACCAGCTCGCCTCACTAGAAGATCAAGAAAACGCTTTCTCCTCATATAAAATTACGAGCAGTTACGTTGTTATGGGACAGCTCCATGTCTAAGCGAAATGTTTCAGCGGTACAGATGGCTCATAAATGCAGTCTCAGTTTATTAGCATATAATACCTGAGATGCGTGCGTGCTCGCATTTTCGAAATGCGGTATATAGATGTCGCGCACACTTACATTTGCGGAGGCTCTAATGGCGGCGGTAAACCACTGCGGTGCCCCTTGCTTCCATAAAAAAAATTCATGCAGATGACCAAGCTCTGATCCATTAAATAACCATTTTATACATATCTGGCAAGAGGTTTAAGCAATACAATACTTGCATTGTTAGCGGGTGCACGCGGGCCGCACGCAAACTGCTTAATGATAGGTCATCCACTCAGCAAAACCTCAAAAATCTCAACGCTGCCCGTTTCTATGATCACGTCTCATATCTATCGAACTACTGCCCTAATTTGAGGCTTTAGGAGCCCAGTAGTCGATGCATCGATCCAATAGCAAGACGAGGGATTCTACGACACTCTGTTTCTTATATATATATATATATATATATATATATACTTGGTGCAGCGTGCCTTTGTTGCATAACCCTTACTCGAAAGCGTTACATATATCGGCGGAGAAAGGAGCTAGCTTTTATGATTAGCCCGAACGATCCAGTCCACAGATGATTTTGGTATAGCCATGCCCCAGTACGCCGAACCGAACACATTCGCATGGATCACCGCTTCGGGCCAGTCAGGCGCGGACAAGGACAGCTGATTAACGACGTAGCGGCCGCGCCCTTTCATTTTCATTCTCGTCGTTACCCCGAAGGCGCTGACGGGGCCCGTCACATGTGACACTATCCAGAATTGCCTGCATGAACAGAAAAAAAAAAAAAGAACGTCGAAGTAACAGAAAACGTGACGATGCTGCGTAAGCAAGTTACGCGTGCAAAGAGTGGCAGCGGATACCTGTCGAGCACGTTTCTTCGCTTACCTCACATCGTTATGAATAATGTGAGCGTTAACCCTGCGACACGGCCTGCATATTCGATACGCAGAGTTATGTGAACGGAAAAACCATGTAGACTCTTTTTTCTATTTTCTCTTCTTCTTTGACAGTTAATTTTTTTCTCTTTTGGCGAAACACGCAAAGTTGCTACTGCCCCCTCTATTTATTTCACCTTTCCTTTACGTTTACTACGATACGCCAGTGACGTTCTCCTTCGTACCGTTCGAGAGTCACATATGTAACAGACAGACAGACAGACAAATGATGACCTTTATATGTATACACTAAAGGTGAACATTATAAGTCATCATAAAATGATGAACTGATCGTTAAAAAATAATTTGTATTCGCTTTCCTTTACCTGAAAATATACAGCTACAGAGTGAAGAAACCAAATGAACAAGAAAAAAAGAAAACACCCACACACGAAGGCCATGTTTCCCGCTTATGAGTTTCTCACTTGCACCACGGCATTGATGATGTCGAGTTGGCATCACGGGTCTCGATTCGCGTGCTTATATCTGGTAAGTTCCCAGATGTTCCCGGTGAAGTCATCGCTTACTTTTGAACGTAGTTTAAGCCTTTATTTTACTTGGTCAACAATTAACTATACAGCGCCGAGCATATGCTGCGAGAGTATCCGACGGCACTGGGAGATAGTACGAGAACTTCAAGATGGCGCCACCATTTCCTTTTCCTTTTTTTTGTGAGTGTGTGTGTGTGCGTGTGTGTACGTGCGTGCGTGCGCGCATCCTATCTGTCTCACAGCGTCTCTGCTCACTGCGAGATCGGCGTATTTGCACCACCAGAAAAGTAACTTAATCTATTAGTCAAAGCCAAGTTTATATTTTTCTTTACTGTCCCTTAAAGGAAGCGGGAGAGGTTAGCCTCGCCACAAGCGTGACATATGCTAGCCCAGATGAAAGACGGCTGAAAGATGTCGCGAAACACACTTCACGAACACCCGCTCACAACTCCCTAAAGCATGTACGAGCTCCCAATTATACGATGAACAGTGAAAAAGTGTCATTCATTTAGCATCTGCATGGATAGAAACAGACAGGGCAAAAATAAATTAATCACTTTTCGATGTGGAAGTCAATATAGTGAGGGGCCCTCTCACTATGTATACCTAATGAATAATGACAGGCTGTTGCATTGTTACTGTACGCCTTAGTGACACGGAACCGCCACTGACTACCGCAATTCTGGCAACTCTGAGGACATAGTCAACGCAGAAAGTGGGGCTAGTTGGTGTTGATGCATTTGCCGTGACATAATTACTAGCGCTAGCAAGACTAACGGGGATAAGATATGGGACAGGATAGAGCGCTATACTTCAACTGACAAGCTTTATTCAGAAAAACATGCAAGAAACCACCGTATGCTCAAATAAATGCGCTGACAGACGCATAAACGAATGTGCCACGTAGGAGAAAACCAAATGCGTAACGAAGCCGATAGGCGCCCACAGCAAGCCACTACAGAGCATTGATCGCGTTCTTCTGGAGGTACAACACTTCTGTATCACTGTGTGCCAGAGATGGAGCGCTTACACATTCATCAGCAGGCAGCTTTTGAAACGAAATGCGCCTCAAATATTTCCCTACCTAACTGCCCTATCTAAGAACTCGCTATCTAACTGCCTTAGAAGGCTGGGCATGCCATTCGTGTAATGCATCGGGAGATAACCAGCGGATCCTTAGAGTTACAGAATGGCGCCAAGGGAAGGTAAGCGCAGTTGAGGACGCCAGAAAATTAGGTGGGGTGACGAAATTAGGAAACTTGTAGGCGCAAATTGGAATCAGCTAGCTCAAGACAGGGGTAATTGGAGGTCGCTGGGAGAGCAGCAGCAGCAGTAGCTGATCTTTCTCTACATAAACTCGATATAGAGGGACGGAGGGCTCTTTAATTAATTCTGGAGATGATTTCCTATCGGCACGCCTAGCAAGCTTTCCCAGGCTGGAATGAAGAGAGAGGGACTGACACGCCCGGTGCACGTCACCAGACACAGGGCATACACAAAACACAAATACACGACAACATACAAATAGAAAGAGAGAGAGAGAGAGGGCGGAAGAAAGGGAAGTTAAACGGAAGATATTCTGGTTTGCTGCCCTGCCCTCCCTTGTAATCAAGGTTAACGGGCGCTCTGATCAGTTCTTGTTCGCGTTTCAATTTGTGCTGATATTACCGCTGTTCTGTGTCCCACAAACTTTGGTGCGGCAGTACGCTGTATGTTTTCGTATTAGTATGATGTCTGACAGTGCCTCGTGAAGCTTGTGTGATTGCGACGATACCATGGTATACCTTTACGTCTACTGCCCTTCTTTTGATTACGAGAGAGACTTTGCGGGCATGATCCAAGCCGACTGGACGATAAACCGTCACAGGAGCAAGATTATTGATACCATGGGCTCATCCTCATCCACGCAGCCACCAGAGCACGGCTGCGCATTTTAAAGACGACTGGGCTGTGCGACCGCCTCTAATTGCGCGACAAACGCAGTTGTGTGTGTGCGCCTGCATTAGTTCCTTACTTTTTATCGCTTTCTTGTTTCCCTTTTCTTCCTAATTCCTCCTCCCCCAGTGCTGTGTAGCAAACCAGCTGCAACCTCGTTAACCTCTCTGCGTTTCTTTTCCCCTTATTCTCTCTCTCTCTCTCTCTCTCTCTGAAACACAAAAGCGCGCGCGTGCCAATAAAGCAATAGAGCTCACGCGCATATTCGCGCGCACAAAGCAATCGTAAGGAAACAGATTTCACAATTTCGAGGCCTCTTGTCAGTACGAAGAATAAAGAAAGGGAGCGATCCCCCCCCCCCCCCTCCCCAAAAAAAAAAGAAATTGAAAGAAAGAAACAGTCTGGACAGAGGCCAGCGTTGTGGAAGCGCGGTGTCATTAAACCAACAAAAGGCGATGACGCAACTCGGCTCGGGTCAAAGGGCCCGCCTGTCACGCGCGTCCGCGGCAGGTCAGGAACTCAGTGGCGTGACACGCGGCCCGCACCAAAGGCCGAACGAGAAATCGACCATATCCGCTCTGCTTGAGCAATGCGCGCGCCGCGACGGTCACGCTCATTACGTGGCTCGAAGCAGACCGTTGCAGGCGACCTCTATCAGTTAACATAACGCCCCTCTCGCATCCGACTGCGCGGTCACGACTCTTCCAGGGATCGCACACGTTTCTCAGAAAGGAAACTTTGTACAGAGTTCCCCAGGCAGGCCTTTCATTACCGTCACTCTCCGATTTCACTGGACCGCACAGGTAGGTCATCCCGTCGCGCACGGTGCGAACGCGCCATGTCACGATAGTGCGTGTTCTGAGGTGATTCTAGAGTCAGCTGCCATAAAAGAAAGAAAGAAAGAAAGAAAGAAAGAAAGAAAGAAAGAAAGAAAGAAAGAAAGAAAGAAAGAAAGAAACTTGAGCAAGGTGCTCTAACCCTTTCCGCCCCGCCCGTCCTTTCGGTCTCACGCGATGACACCACGCGCGACCCCGATGTGCCACACGCGAGGTTCGACGCGACACGGCAACAAAGACAAAAACGCAAATAGCAGAGGGCCAACCCGTCGGAGAGTCGGGAACGAGGGGGTGCGAGAAGCTGATACGAACAAACAGCGCTGGCCAGTTGGGAAAGAGCGAAGGCGCTCCTCTCGGAAGGATGGTGAGGGACGAGTAGGGAAGGGTGTACGTATGGATGCAAGAGGGGGGGGAGGTATAGGAAAGCACCGGGAAGAGTTCGGAGGGGTAGGGAGCGGGTTGGGAAGTGCAGGGAGAGGGTGGGAAATGTGCGCAAGCGTATGGAACAGTTAGAAAAGAGAGAACGAAATCGAGAAGAAATGAATAGAGAGATGTAGGAAATGGGGAGGTAGGCTAGAGTAGGGTACAGCTAGGAAAGAGAGAAAGGGAAAAGGGAGGAAGCGAGTGTAAAGGTTATGATAGAGAGAAGGAACCGGTAAAGAAGTGCAGGAGAGAGGTAGGGAGTGCGAGAGACAGATAGTAGGAAAGAGAGAAAGCGGAGAGGAAATGTAGGGAGGGGAAAATGAAGAGGGAGGAGGGGAAGAAACGAGGATGCACCTCCCGACAAGTGGGGAAGGAGAGTATATAGTGACCGGGGAGCTGGAGGACAACGGCAAGGAAAATAAAGCAGCATCTGCGCACACAAACGTGGCGGGAAGGCACCGGCGTTAACGCGAACGCACACGACCACGCACGCACGATACCAGAAAAAGAGCCGAGTCGCCATGGCTACGACGCGTCCGGGTCGGGCCCAAACATACAAGCCGATGAGGCGCTGCCGAAACAAGGAAAAGAGGAGAAAGAAACGGCACCCGCTGGCCGGCCCACTCGCGTCGCGTGCCCTGCAGCGGGAAATAAGTTCAGTGTGTGTGCGCGCGCTGTCGGGTCGAAAGGAAGACTCTCCGTGAGGGCTCCGCGTCACGAGACGATGTGTTTAAGATGCTCGCTGTTCGTAGCGTGGAAAAAGTGAGCCGTGCTTCCGCGATGTGCATGTGCTACACCGACGTTCAGCGAAGCTGAAGTTCTGGCGCATGGAGAAAAACGAGCACGAAGTTCTAGACAGAAGATGAAGAACGTTCTTATTTCTAAACCTGTCACGGTCACATAATTTTCTCCGCGCAGTTCCTTGGAATCGGTTTCGATGTTTGTTTTTTTTCTAAGTTCATTCGCTTCTTTCGGCGGTGTGTGATCGCAGCGTTAAATAGGTCGAAAGACCACTGGCCGAAGCACTGACATCGGATGGTTTGCGAGAACAACTGATGTGCGCCAAGAATCAACACTTGCCGTCTGACTGAAGCTTTGCAGCGAGTGTCTACTTTTGCGACTGTTGCAGTTTTTTTTTCTTTCTTGTCTTCTGACAATCCCGCGCTCCGTTTGTCAAAATATCTGCCAGCTCGAGAAAGAAGTCGACCTTACTGAACGCCCTTTCTCGGCTCCCCACTTCTCTACACGAGCTCTTCGCATGCCTGGTGACGACCGTCCGTTGCGACAGCTCGACTAATAGTGCGAACTGTGCCGTCAGCGCGAATATGGAGGCAAGGCTTACAGACAGGCTACCCATGTTACCGGGTTACTCTTTGCCGATTGTGGTGAGTAGACGAAACACTGATAGCGAACGCCTGTTGTGTTTAGACGTTCAGATGGCACGCTTTCATCTGAAAAGTTCAACTGTTCAAAGAGCCATAGCAAGTGTTTTACCGCCTTTCCTATCCTTTCTTTCTTCTCGTACCTTAACGCCGCGTCATCCGTGTAGGGTAGCCAACCGGATGCGCGATCTGGTCCTTTACCCTTTTTCTTTAGTGGGCGTGTACGCAAAATTTAATTATATTCCGTGGTTGTAACTGCCAGAACCATAGTCTGATTTGGAGGCACACCATAGTGGAGGACTCGCCGAATTGATTTTGACCCTCTGGGGTTCTTTAAAGCTCACCTAAATCTAAATACACGAGCGCCTTGGCTTTTTTTTTTTTTTTTTGCCCTTGACGCGGCCAAAATAGAACCGGCGACCTCGTGCTCAGCAGCGCAATGCCATAGACACTTGGCGACCGCCTTGGGTAGGCATGCATATATGTCTGAATAAAACTAAAATTGGGTCAGTCGGCACGACTGCATGTTTACCCATAGAGCGAACACAGAATCGGAACACGCCCACTAAAGACTACGCCACGCCACGCTCATGTGATCTCATTTTTCCTTGGTGTTCCGTCTAAGTTTTTGCGCTGTAGGTAAGCATATAAGTATGCTACGCGGGCCGCATTAAGTTTTACATGCTGTCCTTCCTGCTGCCTAACAAGCGATGAAATACTATATGGGTTGCAGTTTTAATTATGCATCTTTTCTTGCTGACTCATTTTCTGTACATAAAAGTAAGTATGACTTGTGTTGCGCAGACCCGGTTCCGGGGCACAGCTTGCAATACGTTCCTCAGTCAGGCAAAAAAATATTTCGTTTTATTCTTACGAAGTATGCAGCCTCGAATCGTGGCACTGAATGAAGGCTCCTTTCCGTGTCCCTTCCACGATCCCTTTAAAGCGGCCTTTTCTGTACGACAGACGTGTACCATAACAAAGCCAATTTTAGCACTTTTATTGAGCGGCTTTGTTTCAGAAGGTTGATTATTATTCCATTTAATGCAGAATAAAGCGCGAAAATCGGAGCGTGAATAAACAAACATGGTTATTTTATCGAACTGACATCATAAGAATGCCCGTTTCTAGTTTTGATTCGTAGATGCCGATTCACTCTCACTGACAATGAGGGAGACGCATCATGCTTTACAGCAGTTAAAGAAAGGAAAAATGTTTTAAGGAAGATATTAGACTTGACACTGTGACACTCATAGGAGGCTCAGGCGGAACAATTTCGGAGGACCCTGGGTTAGCCTGGCTATTTATGCCAGGCTAACCCCGCCTGCTGCAACACCAACACCCCCACCACCACCACCTTGAAAGACGCTCACTTGTTAGTCTAGTGTCTTTTCTATTGGTCTGACTCCAACAACTTTTTTTACCACTGGAAATCACGGTGCCTTACTAGGTCAAGCTATCAGCCCCTCTTTCACCCTCCAACATGTGAAAGAAAGAAAGAAAGAAAGAAAGAAAGAAAGAAAGAAAAGATGGAAGAAAGAAAGATAGAAAGAAAGTGTAGGAATGTCACAAATACTCTGATCGCGTGTATATTAAGTTTCCCCCGTCGTTTTATTGTTCTTTACGCTCTAATCACACTTCCAGTGTGGAATTCCAAACCGCGTGTTCTTTTTCGGTTTACATCTCTGCGTTTCGCATTTCGAAGCTGTCTATTTATGCCGAGGAACCAACAAGATCAATAAGTACGCTAGGTAATTCAGTGATCCAAGATAGCCGACTCCAGAAACGTTGTTACCCAGAGGCATCTTCTGTAGAGCTAGGTAGTAGAACATTTTGGTTTTCTACTCAGTGTACGCAGAGACCAGGAGGAACTAGTAGCTTTACACACACGCATTAAAAGACGCCGTGCAACATTCAAGCAAGTCTTACAAAGCACAAATTTGCTGCATGGAATGAGAAGAGATATCTTGCACAAGTAATCAGAACTAACACTCAGGTTAACATTCAATAGAAGGTGACCTGGGCTATTAAGTGAACGTCTTCAGCTCGACATGATAGCGAGTCAAGGGGTGTGGGCGCGGTGTGTCTGTACTGGACCAATGGGGAACGTTGATGGAGCACTGCGATGCCGTGGAAAACATGGGAGACAGTGCCGGTGCGATGGAGGCTGTTCGAGGGTCAGCCTGCGCTCAGCCTGCTGAGTTCGTGTTGCAGAGAACGCAGGGCGTGAACATTTAACAGAATTCAGAGTTCAGAACGCAGGGCGTTCAGCTTTCAGGACGCAAGGTGTTCGGCGTTCAGAACGCAGGGTGTTCAGCGTTCGGAACGCAGGGCGTTCAGCTTAGAGCTGTGCACGGGCCGCAATTCTGAGCCCGCGCCCGGCCTGGGCCCTACCCTACCACAGGCGGCCCGGTCCGGCCCAACGCCAAAGAAGCCTGAGTTCGCCCGGACCGGCCCAGCTCGGCCTTAGGCCGGGTTAAGGCCGGGCCCGGCCCGACCTGCAATAAGGCCACGCCGATACAAAAGGAAACAATATCAGGAAAATCAGTTTATTTAAATGACCTTATAATGTTGAACTCTTGCATTCCATATGACAAAATCGTGAAAATATACAGATGCAGCGCGCGCACAGAATTGTTATTCTAAGCTATTGTGCAAAAACAACAAGTTTCCCATTGATGAAGGGCTAAGGCAAGTGCGGCGCTTGTGCATTATGAATCTGGCAGCGTGAAGTTTCGTTCACTGCTTGAACTGGTGGCCGGAATGGCTAATAGCCTCTTAGCAAGAAGAGCAAGTTTTGGGTACGTAACTTGCTCGGCCCGGGCCCGGCCCGGGCGTGGGCCCGGCGTGGTAGCCTGTCCCGGGCCCGGCCTAAACCCGAGTAAGAGAATCTCCAAATGGCCCGAGCCCGGCCTGCAGGCCGGGCCGGCCCGAGCCCGTGCAGAGCTCTAGTTCAGCTTTCAGAACGCACGGCGTTCAGCGTTCAAGTCCAGAAGGGTGGTCTGGCTCAGCTGGTCTAGCAGAGCCTACATCGAGCGCAACGATCGCCATTGGCTAAAAAAAGAACAGTAGTAGCCTGCCGTCCCGAGCCTTCATGCGTTCTCCTCAGACTACTGCTAGGCTACTTGAATTAGGACCTCATTAACGCTGCCGCGTTGTATAACCGGCTTGACGCGTGAATACAATTATCGACAACTCTAGAACTGTCACGTAGAGTAGTAGAAACGATTGGTACAATTTCAATCGCCTATGATTTATGAGAGATGACTGCAGCGATGATCGTTTCTGGAAGTTAACGTGTTTTTCGAAAAGTATTCGGAAGAACAAACGCACATTGTATTGCACGTGTAATGCGAAGGGATTTTTTAAATTTTCTTTTAGTACGCGGCTATGAACAGATATTGGCGCCAACATGTGATACTGGCTACTCCTTCTCGTTAAAAAAGAAAAAAAAAACGAATTAAGAAAAGTTTGTCTAGCGATACCTAGCAAAACACGATAGAAAACAATAATAAATACCGCCAGAATTAAAACAATAACAAAAAGAGAAGACACCTATAACACATAAATGCCCCCCGTTAGGTCGCATAAATATTGAGCAACTCAACTCACAGACAGGAGCACAAAAACACGTATAAAGTAAGGTTGCAACGGCGTATACTAGCAATCGAATGTTGTGCAAATTTCTGCGACGCAATGGAGCAATGGAATCAGTGTCGTAATCGGCTGAAGAAATTGGAATCGAGCGTGCGAATATTTGACAACTTGGCACCCATGAACAAGCCACTTCTCCGGCAGGATAAAAAAAAGTGAAATGAATTGTTTTCTTTCTTTTCTTTCCAGCTTTATTTTTTTTTTTTTTCGGCAGAAGAACGGGCACATTTTTTGCGCGTGAAGTAGAAGGCGATAACGTCATTCGATTTCGCAGTGAATATGATCTGAACAAAATGATTTAGGATCATGCCAAGAAAGTTGCTACATAGCCGACGTTTTTTAAAAATATATCTTATTATGGCCGTTACTCCGTGTCGTTTTTGTTATCGGACTAGTGAGTACTTTCGAAACACCGCTTTCGATGAACTAAAGCAGCGGCACTTCTCTTTTTATTGCTTTAATGCTCGCAGTTTAAGAAATAAGGACGATGGTCAGAATGCTTTCTTGTCATCTTTATGTCTTAAGTTTGACGTTTTAGCTTTCACGCTACCATGGTTCCCTAGTGTTCATGACATAGTGCGATTTGATGGTTATCGATTGGAGTATATCCCAATAGAATTTACAGGAAGGGTGGCGGTGTCACCTTGTATATAAAGAACAATTTACATTACAACGTCATTCCTGAACATTGTGCCATAACGTCAAGTTGTGAATCACTCTTTATCAAATGCAACTCGTTTGTTATCGGAGTCGTTTATCGGCTTCCCCCTGGACCTTGTGGTGAATTTCTTAGCTTCTTTGAGTTTTTTCAGTATTCCTCGTCACCCCTGAAATTGCCTGCGGTAATTTTGGGTGATTTTAATATTGACCTTCTCAGACCAAATATCGCGCTTAGCGATTTCATTGTCCTCGTATACCTGCACGGCTTTTCAACGCATATTCATTGGCCTGCTCGAATTACTGATTGTGGAAACTGGAGTGAAATGTCTGATGCGGCTGGCTCTGATTCCAGTACCCCGTAAAACTTGTTCCTTGATAAAATTATTGAGTTTGATGAATATTCCTTTCCCGTGGTGACGCCGAGGAAATACAAGAGAACAAGAAAACCATCGGTAACTTACGACCTACGAAAATAATTAAAGGCGCGAAATAAACGCTTCGAAACCTTTTTGAATTAGCAAAGAGATAACGAACTTCTAAAACAATGCAAGAAGTTAAGAATTACACGCTGACTTAAATAAATCACGCATTATGTTAAATAAAAAAAGTTTTCAGATATTTCGTATAACCCGAAAAAAGGTTGACGTACTTTCAACACTTCACTAGGGTCTACTCAAACTGGTGTCCCACGGGAAATGAAACTAGGTGAGCAAGTCTTCCGTAGTACAGATCTTGCTGACAAGTTTGTCACTTTTAATTTACACTCGTGGATGTTTAGTTATTTAGGTGTCGGGTACTTTTTTTTATGCTATGTAAGCATACCCGCCAACCAGTGAACTTTAATGTTTGTAAAATCCCGCTCACCGCCGCAAGATGTGGTAGGGGGGGGGGGGGGATGTAGCAATCATTCTTTTTTAAAGCTTGCCCTGAGCACACGTCTTATTAGAAAAAAAAGAAACATACAAACTTTCATACCGATGACTTAACTTTTGACTCGAGGCACGTACACGCAACAATAAACGTGGCACAGCAAATAGCGACACCAACACGTTGCTTTTAAATGTGACTTTTTTTTTTTTTTTTCGCGACTGTTTCTGGAACTTGCCTATGTAAGCTAGCTCAAAGCAAGTACCATCTTGCACTCGTTCACCATGCACCGGAAGACTTCCAACGCAGGATTCGGGAACTTACTAACTACACATTTTTGCTAACAGAATTTGTTTAACGTAAATATTGACGCGACATTCGTAAAATCGTAAAAGAAGTCCGAATTCGTAAACTTTACGAAGCATTCTGGAGATTCGGCAGGTATGTACGTAAGTAATAAGAAAAGGAGAACAATTTTTCTTCGTCCTGTTACACCGAGCGAATATTTCTTTAATAATTAATGAATTGAAAAACAGTTACTCCTGCGGTTTCAATGGCCTTCAGACGGGACCAATTAAAGGAGTCGCAGATCTATTAAGTACATCACTTTGTCACATAACTAACACTGTGTTCTCTACTGGACTATTTCCCGACGAAATGAAGATTGCATGAGTCTCGGTTCTATACAAAGGTGCTGCTGTCGATTGCATTGGCAATTATCGACTAATTTCTCTACTCCCAATTTTCTGTAAAGTAAGTGAGAAAGCTCCGAACTCTGGAATAAGAGGGCAGCTTGAGAAACTTAAGTTACTATATATAAGCGAATCAGTGCGGATTATAAAAAGATAAATGTACTGAATCAGATCCACTTAACGTCCGCGAGAAAACTGCTTGTAATATATGAAAAATTAGCTGTAAACGATTGGAAGATTGTTTAGAATTTATCAAAACATTTGATTTTATTATACACAACATACCTTTTTTTAAATTACCATTATATGGATAGGGGCCGTGCACTTGATTTATTTATGGTGATTTTCAGAATCGCTCTCAATTCGCAGATATAGATTGCGCTAAGTCTGATCTGTCACCGATAGAATATGGTGTTCCTGCGTTTAGGCGACTCCAGACAAACACGTACCCACCCCCAAAGTACTTTAACAAAATCACAGGGGGCAAGGAAAGCGACCTATGTAGGCTCTGTTCACAAACAGGGACACTCACACACATAATGTGGGAATGCACCTCGCTCCCGTTTCCTCATCCCCCCGTCAGCAGCGAGACTGGACAGCCTGGCTCAGGTCCGGGAACGTCGACCAACAGCTTGAACTGGTGGACTGGGCGGAGAAGGCCAAACACGCCCAGGGCCTTACTTGAGCCCGATCCCTCAGCCACCTCCCCCTTTCCCCTTCCCCCTTTCAATAAAGTTTACCACCACCACCACCACCACTACCGCCACCACCAAGTCCCAATCATAGGCTCCGCAATTTTCCTACTTTATATAAATGATTTTGTGCATTTCCCTGAAATGCTTGACATAGTATTACATTCAGATGACACGAACGTCCTTTTTCCATCAAGTGACGCTTCACTTGGATTCTAATTGTTAATGGGTGGGTAAATAACCTTTCGAATTGGCTGACTGCTAACCAACTATTCTTAAATGTCAATAAGACAAAGCACATAGTGTTTTTTCCACTAAAAAAGCCAGTTCCTTCTTGATGGCCTAATTACATTTCAATCCCATTTGGTAGAGAAGGTTTCAGAACACGAGTTTATCGGCGTGTTTTTTCACGAAAGCTTTCGCTGGACAGATCACGTTAACTTTTTTAAGCGTAATATTACACAATAATTACATCTGTTAAACAAGTATCGTGCATTAGTACCTATGAAACTAAAGCGTCAGGTATATTTTTCTGTGATTCACACCCGGCTTCATTACTGTTTACATGTGTAGGGCGTAACTTCTAAAGCTTACTTGCAAGTTTGGTATATAATGCAGAAAAAGCGTATTCGTTTCATCCATAATTTATCTATGTGTGAATATACTGTTTTTCATATGTTAAGCAAGGTTGCATACTAAGCAATAATGTTTTGTGTGAACAAATAATGCCTGAAGTCATATTTCTAGAGTTCAAAACGGTTCGTGAAAACATATTTTTGTACGTACAACGCTACAACTGCACATTCTTCTAGAAGCAGACATTTTGTTAAGGTACGAACAAGAACAAATTATGGCACTCAATTAAAACGGCAGTTTCCTAATTTACTAAATATGCATGCTTCCTTAACTGACATCATAGAACAACCTTCATCTTTGCTTGTACATTTAGGAGACAATCAAAATTGTACTTCCTGGATTGTTTGTAACCTTCTTTTCATGTGTGCTTAATTATTTTTGATAAATGACGCAGTTCACTAGTCTAGTGCACTTAATTGTTGAAATGTGTTGTTTATTGCCTGCATCTTAAAGATGTGTTGTTTTATTACTCGTGCTATACGAAGTAGTGCGTGTACCATGGGCCATGTGCCATGTTTTTGTCATGTATATATTTTTTGTTGTATTTCTGGCGGTGCTCTGTGTTATCACTGTGCTAGGAGCCATGTAAGATACGCTTCCTTGCCTTTAGCTCCAGTGCCATGTCATCATGCAATGTCAAGTATTGTCAGAATCAAATCAACAACAACAACAACAACAACAAAAATAGAACAGCTAGTTCGGCGTCGTCTGAAGACTCTCGTGCGGGAAGCTTTCGGGTAGCTCTTTTCTCCTCGTTTCTTTTTCTGCTTTATTGGAAATTTTTCTTCTCACGCTTTAAAACGTGAAAGCCTGAAGCAGTATGGAATATCGCAGCCACAGTGAACGAAAATTAAGAGAAAAGCACACACACACACACTCACAATAAGGTGGGCATGGTTCGAAATATGCTCGTAATGGAGGAAGATGTGAGGGGTGAGAGGGTGAAGGGGCTCTTCCGAGAACCCTCTTATTCAACAATTTCTTTTTTCTTTTTTTTTCGTGCGGCGTGGAGTACTGACGTTTGCCAAAGGTTTCTCACAGCCTGCTTTTTTTTTCTCCAACGATTTCGTCTTTCAACCTCAAACAATGAGACCAGCAGCATTACCGAATGCCGAAAACGAACTTTACTTGCTTACCTTTCTTCATATCATCTCATAGTTGCTACGCTAACAGATAAATATGCTTTTAGAAGTTCACTCCTGCATGCGCTCTTTTAGTACTTCATCAATGTTACCACGGTATCCATTATATGCCAAGAAAACCGAGCACCTTGCTTAACGCTTAACTCTGGCCACGCAGACAAGAAGGTTTCGTTCATTTTACCATCTACGTGTGTGCAGCTTTTGACGATGTCTTGCCTCACTGTTTACGTTTTGCGAAATAGCCCTTGGGACGAAGCAAACTTTCTGTTATCTAAAGGGCCGGCCTTATTCCTATGACAATGCACCAGCTCTTCGGCTGCGGGTCCATAAAGAGCGACCTAGAGCAGGGACACGCGGCGGCTGTGATTCGAGAGCCGTGTCGCCTTTAAGCAACCCAAGCATAAAGAGACAGAAAAAAAAAAACGGCACCTTGCGCAAACAAGGAGGCCGTCGTCGTGCATGTACGAGTACAGTCGCCAAGGACGATCGAGTTTTAAAAATAGGACGCGAAAGACGCCAGATTTCGCTCAATGAAGGCCCCCCACCAAGACTGGTCACGTCCGCAGTGTAACGGACTATTCCATGGAAACCTTGTGACAAACGCGGGATATGTTATGTCAATGGTCACGTCGTCTTCCATATACTGACGGTTCTTTTGATCTCGAACGGCAAAGTTTTACTGCCTGCTACATACGCAGTCACGAAAAAGGTCGTTGTGATTTCGTCGTCAATGAATGATATCCGAACGACAGAGCGTCGCAAGAGCGCCGTGGAAGTCATTTTCTCCGCGTGTCAAAACTTCGCAAACGAGAAGCTGTGTCTTGATTGCAGTTTTGCCTCCGTCGCGTTTCTCGAACAACTAAATGTTCTTAGACGAGATAACACTCTAGCGATCTGCTCGTTAATTAATCACCCCGTTTTTAATGACTTCAAGAAAGTTTCGCATTGCCTTCGTCTTTCAGTCAGTCAGGTGAACGTCTCAGGAAGAATAAACTGTAGAGGTTAAATTTTGTAATGACTCCACGAATGCAATGGAGCGGTTCAGATGTTAGTTCGCATTTGTCGTTTCCTTCTTAAATCTAACCAGCATTCACCACGTGGCTCCGCGTTTTCTTTTTTACTCAGGTCAAAGCCGAGGAACCGCATTGCAGGACTTCAAATTTCGAGGAGAAATTGAACAAGCCGACAAGTAAAAGCAGACTGCAACGCGTGTATTCGCTCCTCTGCGTCTGTCGCGGTCCTTACGATCTTGTGTTGATGTATTCTCGTAGGCCAACGTTCTCTAACTATGGTACAAGATTCTTAGCGGCCGGTGACTTATGTGAGTCCCGAGTGTGAGCCATTCTGCGAGACAAGCAGCAGGACCCAGTAGCAGCAGCAATAGCAGCCACGGTCAGCAAAATCTGTGGAGGGTTTGCAAAGAAAGCTTAGCTTTAATACGTATCCGAAAGCGGAATCGAACCTCCGTCCTCTAGCACAAGAGCCCCAAAACCGCGTCGCGCTGCACTTGCACGATAGAGCTCAATTGGTCTCAATTGTCTCAATTCTACTCAAGAGCTCAATTGTGCTCTTGCTTTCACGCAAGAGCACAAGCGCGCACGCCAGTTTCCATTTGGCCACAGACGCAGGAATAATTAGGAGCGAAGAATAGCCAGGCTTACCTCATACTTCTAGGTATTTCACCTCAAACTTCTCCCTGCGTACGTCTCTCCTTACTATACGCTCGATATATTATGCCCTGTTTGCGAAATTTCATCACGAATACTTATGATTTGACTTGTGTTTACACACCGATGTGTAAGTTTATTGGCCTCCACGGTAAGTGAACGAAGCTCGTTATAACGCAGACAACCGCACGTGAACTAACGTTGACCAGTTTCGATAAAGTGACAATTTGACAACGTCTACCAAAACTATGCCTCACCTTTTGGTATTTGCACCTCGCGGTCGCTCAGCTTCTTATCGAAGGCTTTCCCCCACGCCATCCTGCATCTTTTACATCGTGTCGTTGGCGCATCGTTTAATTGCTCTCGCAAGTCACGTAAACTAAAATCAATTTATAATAGTCAACGCCGCGAGCACTCGAAATCTCACGCTTCAGCCGTACGCGAAGGCACCCCACAAAGTTAAGGTCCCTAGCTTACGCAGGAGTTATCTAGGGACCTTACGCCGGGTCAGTTCGCAGCGCCACAGCATCGAATGCGGCGAAAGAGAGCAACCGGTCGAGTGGGCAGGCCATACGACGCGTTGCTGCTGCGTTAGAGAGCGGGCGTGCCTCGACAAACGTCACACATCGTCTTCGTCCTCACGACATGCCTCTTTCGACGTCTCCCAGTGCGCACTGGCATGAACTGCTGTCAGGATTTGGGTATGGCTTGTGCGTGATGCGTAATCCATAAACATTTGCATGCTATTAGAGTTGTGAACTGCGCGGTACAAATACATAAACGTTGCATGAGGTAACACGTACCACAGGATGGCAACAAATACAGTTGTACGCGTCAAAATTAGTTTTATAGCACTTAATTAACCACTTCACGAAAGATACGCTTCGTCTTGATTCCAGCGTGTGCATTGGACTTTCGTAATCGTGTTACTCACGTCAGCGGCACTTTTTTCTTCCGAAAGTAGCGGACGCCGCCTCCTCCCCGATCGGGTTTTTAGTCCCTATTATTCCATAAGCTAGCAAATGTATCGTTCTCTCTGATTGAGGGTGTTCTTCAAGCATGTGGTTACGCTTTAAACTATAGAATTACCGATGACGGCCCTGCCAAGTGATGCCCAAATCGTGGTTTCGAAATGCCGAGTGTGTTACTGTTTCTTACGACAGCACCATGACGACCACAGGAGCCAAATTATATTCAAGTCTACACTGGTGAAATAGTAATGACGGCCGTTCTAGAGTGGGGACGCTATTGAACATAACGTCATTGAACTCGGTAGCTATGCAACACTGATATTAACTGCCTAAAGAGAGAAAGAGATAGACAAGGTAAATGACAGGGACGTTAGCAGAAGTAGGGCAAGTGAACCCTATTCTTGGTAAAGTTTCGGTTTAAGGGTAGGAAACATTAACGAAAGGCAATTCCAGTTGTCCATCCATGCACCGGAGGGGTGGAGGTTGGCATGTGTGAATAAATGATTAAAGTAAAAAAAAAGAGAGACGCAATTTGGGCACACGTGCGAGGAGCAACCGAGCATTTCAAAAGTAGAACCCGCGCCACGAACCAAAAAAAAAAGAGAAAGTTGTTGCGTGTCGACGGCCGGCAAGGTGGCATTGAGGCGTGAAGCTCGGGCCAGGCCGACTCTCGATCGTGAAGACGTAGTATTTGCGCACCTTAAAATAGCGGGACGGCGATGCCAAGGTCTCCCGTATTGCGGGCTGTCTCGCGATCACCGCAAAGCCACGGCACTGCGCGGTCGAATCGATGCGGCCCAATTCGGGAGAGCCCCCCGCAGCCGCTGTGCACGAACAAATCTCGGTGCGGCACGCGTTATCTTACCCGCGTTTCGGCGGCCCCGAGTCAGACGAGCTGGAGGCATTTATTCGCAGTCCCCTCTCCTGATGATTAAGGCGCGACGCCCTGGCCGACCCTCCATTTTCGGCAGCTGCTGCGATATGTGCGTGCGTGCGTGCGTGCGTGTGCGTGTGCGTATGTGTGTGTCTGTGTGTGTCTGTGTGTGTCTGTGTGTGTCTGTGTGTGTCTGTGTATCTGTGTGTTTCCCCTCTTTTCGCTTCCTTCGATCCCTTAGTGACCCACTTGTCTGCTCAGCTGAAGCAAGGCGTTCGGGTCGGAGGGACGCGGTCCGGGTAGAGGGCGCTTATTATTATTTAATGCGCACTCAGATCGGTCGGCGCCCATGGGCCCCAAAATGTTCTATAGTCATCGCCCCTTGCATAGTGACGAAATATAGCTGAATGTGCGGAAGGGAGAACATCGGGAAAGTAAAGATTCCGATCGACATTCCGTTCTTTCTTTTGCTTTTATTGTTGTTCTCCGTTTTCTGCGTCGGGAGAGGAGCCACGACGCGCTTCTTTGACGCGGAAGACAACGGACACACACAATATTGGGTCTGTGCAACGCAGTCGCTTAAGTTTTATTTGCAAAAGTGGTTTGCACGGAGTCGTCTCATGCGCACAGAAGCGGTCTGCATGACATCTAGTTCATACGTTGCCACCTTTCTAGACGTATACAAAACATTAAAACGCAAAGGAAACCGGGGCACGTAGAAAAAGAATCACTATTCACAGCTACAGTGGTGCATCGTTATTAAAGAAAGGAGAAAGCGAGTTAAGGCGCCAGTGAAAAACGCGCCAAAAATAAAGTTTTTGACACCGCTGTATATAGTTACACAATATTAAGGAGCTGCTAGGGTTGCGATCGCGGCATGTCCGTTTCCTTAAGGTGTTCAAGATGACGTCTCAATATGCACAAGATCTTGCGGCTACTATGTTTTAAAGCTCTTCGGCCGAGTTCAACCCAAAGGAGATGCGTATTTGAATTGTAGTGCACTTATATTAGCTTGGCGCACCTGAGACACCTATTTGCAGATGTCCGAAACTGCTCGTTAACCGCAGCGTCTGTGATCGCCTACAGCGACCACCTGCAGTGTCGAGTAATCAACAATTACGGCTACACAAAACCAAATATCCATAACTGCAACAAAGAGGTGAGGCGTGCAGACAAGACACAAGAGTAGAGAAGTTGTCCACTTCTCTACTCTTGTGTCCTCTCTGCACGCCTCACCTCTTTTTTGCATAATTAATCCCCACCAACTAGCTCAGCTTTCTGTCCGTTCTAAGATCCATAACTTTTCTCGCACGGTGAAGTACAAGGCCTTGAAAGTAGTTCACTTTTCTTGTTTTCTTGCTCTTCGCAAAAGTTCAATACTTAGTCCAGCACTTTATCAGGCTTGCTCACCCAAGACGTTGGATGTCTATAAGAATGACTGTATTTGTTTGTTTGTTTGCAATATCATGGTTTGTAATACGTCTGCATGTTTGCTACGCGAGATGCCTAAAAAGTATTCAGAACAATGGCAAATGCTTCTAAACATCCAAAGCACAATCACAAAACGTTAAAATCGAAAAGTGGCACCCACCGACTATGGCGTTGCAATAATGCGCACGAGGTCGCGGGTTCGACGCTGGCCTCGGTATCCGCGTTTCACTGGGAGGGAAATGCAAAAAAAAAAAAAAAAAATGCTGGGTCTCCCGTAATGTAGAGTCGATGTAAGCATAAAATGTCAACCGGCAAAGCGGATTCGTTGGACATGATACTATAGCCACAATCTTAAAATGGGTGTAGCGCATGTTCGCAACGGAACACACCACCACGCCGCACCACACCGCACCACACCACACAACGCCATACTGTGCACTGGTCCATATGGACGCTGCCCAGCTAGAAGAAGAAAACGGGCTGAAGGCGGCATGACAGGGAGCGAAATACGCCAAGGAGACGGAGCGCACTATCCAGCTTAAAAATTAAGATCCACTGAAGGAGGCGCCACGCAGCGTGGCGCCATCTCTCGAGACGACGCAAGACCCGCGCCGCGGAACTCCCGGACCGCTGGCGTTCAAAAAAACGCACAGGCAGGCAACCATATATCAGAGCGAAAGGATGCCAATGAAGTGTATGGTGCCCTGTATTTGCCTTTTGAAGGTCGCTATTGGAAATGACAAGTAAAACTATAGCGTATTAGAATTTACAGCTTGAGTGATATTTTGAACAAACATTAGGACGAACTTGGAAGCAATATTTTTGTAACTTGTTTGGGCAGTAACTAGCGCGTATAATGCGGTCCGATACAAAGGATTGGAGGCCAGATGCCGCATTTTCGTAAGTTTTGACTGGTTGCCCGTATGATCTCGTTTTGTTCTGGCAACTTGCCCGCATGTTCTCGTTTGAATGCCCGGATAATGGCTCTGGCTTTTGGCTTAATGTCATTTTAAGGTCGCTGACAACGGGAGCTAAATGTATTTCATGCTTAAAACGTTCGCGTACTTCGATTTAGGTACACGTCCAGGTGACCAAAATTATTCCGGGGCCCCCATTACGGCGTCCTTCATAATCAGATCGTGGTTATGCCTCTTAAACATCCAGTATTTAATTTAGTAAGTAGTTCTAGTTTAAATAAAGGGCGATACGAACAAGGCTTTCTTTATGAGTGCTTGGCTACAAAGAAAGAAGCCAGTCAGTAACTTCCCGTTGTCCCCGAAATAATTCTTAGGATGTGTTTCAAAGCATGTCCTTACTCCCAACTTTTGTCATGGTCTTCCCCAAGCAAAAAGCCGCCATCACAAAGATTTCTGTCTTAATGAAATGATCAAACGAAATAGCCGAGCCATAATCGTTTAAGCCTATCGAAAACGTTGACATAGCAGAGGAGATTTTGCCCTCGCTCACCACCTACAGTTTCCATATAAGATACCGTCCTCCATGCTCTGGCTTGGCTTACTCCTCGTTAAAAGGGACCGTAAGGCAGCAAGAACTAAACAGACGATGGTTATAATAATTGCGATAACATTTACGATGGCCTTTCTGCAAGAGAATTTGTCAATCCGAAGGCAGCCGCAAACACGCAAACAATTTTTAAACCAGCGGATATGCACGTGCTGCTGGCGTTACTAAGTGTAATGGTGTCAATGCGGGCTGTCGGCGAGGGACTTTACCGCGAGCACCCGTTCAGTGCTAGCAAGCGTAGTTCAATTTTTCTTTCCCTCCTATCATAGTCGTACAGTGCCGCGATTACTTGTTCAAGAGGCCCACGCGCGAAGCGCACAAGCTCTCGTCCTATCACAGTTGTGCAGAAGATATAAAGTCACCATAATTCGTGTGTCCGCAGAAGGACCGCTACCCGCTGAGCCACACGTTCGACTTCCGGAGCGGCCTGCCCATGGCCCGGTCGCTGCCGACCACGTCGCTGCAGCCGCAGCTGTTCGAGACTCGGCAGTCGAGGCCGCCGTCCGAGCTCCTCGACGGCGCTGCGCTGGGGAGCGGTCGCACTTCCGAAGGGTCCCAGAGCATCGATGACGATCCCTACAGGCACCGACGAAGGAGACCGACCACCTTCAAGAACTTCCTGCCAAATTTCGCCATCAACGACAAAAAGGTATACAGTTAGCCCAGTTCCATGTGGCACCCGCGAAGTCTAGCCTTCTCTTGAAAACAATGCCGATGGGGGTGAAGAACGTGTATTGAGACGAAAGGCGGAGATGTTGGCCGGAGGGACGAGTCTCTGGCCCGCCATTTCGCGCTGTGTTAGATGCAACTGGTGTACAAGTGCACAGAAGAGAGAATATTCTTCTTCTTCTTCTGCTTCTTCTTCTTATTATTATTATCATTAGTAGTAGTAGTAGTAGTAGTAGTGGTAGTAGTAGTAGTAGTAGTAGTAGTAGTAGTAGTAGTAGTAGTAGTAGTAGTAGTAATGTAAATATACAAACACCACAAAGAGAAAGAAAGGCAGGCTTGCAATTGTCTTCTTAAAGGGACGCCACACCTGCCTGAAGAGAAGAGGAAAATAAAGAAAGAAAAGAAGGCGATGAAAAAGGAAACAAATGGAGAGGAAGGCACACTACAACGCAATACGCAGTCACGCGCAGAGTACGATCACTACAGACGAGAGACTTGTCTCGCGGTTCGCAAGGATTCCAGCACAGCTTTCTAAGACTCGCATCAAGTTCAAGCACGACCTGTCGTAAACAAGATATAATTAGGCGCAGCGTAGAATGCAATGGGGGAATAATGCAATGAGCTAAGCACCTCCTGTCCGATGCCGCATAAATGCAGTGCTCCTAGCAAGTGCAAAAGAATATGCAAATTATGTTTACACACACACACGCACACACACGTTATACCTAGGTAAACGCCATTTGAAACTTTGGGCGCACACACACTATATACACGATATTTCCGGAGGCGACAATGGTAGTGTTGGTGCATGGTTGCGGCGGTAGTGGTAGTGCGTCAGTCGATGGTTTTATCCCTGAAGACAAACACCAGCTATTGCACGACCTCTCACGCATGGTGCTTTTTGTTTCTTAATAACGCTTGAATTCAGGACCTGTGGTGACAACTTCATCGTTCCTGAAAGAGTCGAAGGAATCGTAAGAGCTAATTACCGCTTAAGTATGCCGATGACCAGCTTGTTCGCTCGCTGTTTCCGAACGTAAGCACGTTCATGCCATGAACTGCCGACGTCATCGTCTTCGGCACAGGCATTTAATGGATTGTCACCATTACTACGATCAATAAGCACTATCTTAGTCATCTCCTTAATCATCGTCTCACCATCCTTCTTTATGTCACTCCTGCCTCTAAACGAAAGAGTTGGATCGTCACGGTTTGCACAATATTTTATATAGTCCCAACTGCGTCTCCTATTGCATTATTTAAGTTTCTTATGGCAAATAAACAAATATTTGTTACCACGCGTAGTGATCAAAAACCAAGCACAATGATGCTTAACTTTGGTGATCTGACGAGAACCGACGACGCGCGGCATGATCGATGGCCTTATACACTGAGCCCACAACTACGAGCGCCGATGCGTGTAAAACTGCCCTCCTGCGAACAGTGACCGATTCCGTGAATTAGGAGTCATGATCAGTAGTGCGAAAAGGCTGACCTCGATTCAGTGGCACGGCAACGCATTCCGTAGGGAGCATGAGAAAAACCCCGTACAGCGCAGCACAAGAAATCGCGAATCGTAATTAGGGCAAATGCGTTTTTCCCGTTCTCCCGGCCCGCGAACATATCAAAAAAAGAAGAAAGAAAGAAGAAAGTCTGTAAGCGAGCAGATGCAAGAGAGGGAAAGAGAGAGCGACAGAGAGAGAAAGATAGAAGAGTGGAAAGGCAGGGAGGTTAACTAGCAAGCCTTCGAAAAACATACACAGGTTAGCGGAGCGTGCGGAATCTTGGCTGAAGGCATCGGAGGCGGTTTTCCCCATGATGTGGCCAGCACGGAGTACATAAAAAAGAAAAATCAATATCTTGAGGTCATGGAGGAGCGAAGGTCGAGCAAATTTTGTGGCTCTCTTGTTTTCTTTCCTTCTTGCTTCGTACTGCAAGACCCTTCATAATTAGGGCGTTGGAAACTACTGTAAATATGTGCTATACCCGTTGCTTTTGTTTGTTTGTTTCGATTAAAGCAAATGGAGAGAATATGCCCAATTTAGGGTCGGCTTTTCCAAACTTGCTGATAGCAAAGCGACGTCACACACAATATGAACAAGAAACACAAGAACATCAACAACAACCCAGCGACAAAGAAGCAAGAATAGAAAGAGACAAACCGATGAACATATATTGTTTTTAATTGGTCTAATTTTACGTTATATTTAACAAATCTCTAACGCTTTCGTGTTGTCTCTACAGCACGATCCATCAAGCTGTCACATCCGTCGTCGGCAAACCTCTCAGGCTGTAGCTGCAGGGACACCCCAACCATTATTGCTAGCCACCGCCACGCAGTAAAGTTATCACGACATTAAAATGAGAAAGAACAAAAAAAGACACAAATGAAAGCACACAAAATTTCAATGACACTAGTCATCGAGACGTTGCTGTGCGATAAAAAAATTACGTCAATCAAATATCGCTATTCGCAATCACCAAACAAAGTCGCTGTCCACAAGATAATTGCTCGAGGCTTCTTTGTGGACATTCGATGGTGATGTGTGTTCTACACAAACTTCCGAGGTGCCACAAATGTACGCAGTATGAAGATTATTTTTTCCGAATGCAGCACACAAAAGCAGGGTGTGAACGCCACGTCGAAACGTAGACGATGCAAGAACGTGTCTATAGAGACCGTTCTATCTCGAGGTTTGGTGAGAAGCGTAACACGTAGTCTATGTTGCACAAAACAGGCGACTTTGTCCACTTGTCGAACCACGTGGTCGTTGTTACTTTGCGGCTCGGTCCCTGAAGCACTATGTGTATGTGTGTGTGTATATATATATACATATATATATATATATATATATATATATATATATATATATATATATATAAGAGTTTAGCGAGAAAGTCAATTGACTGCAGGTAATCAAACAAGAAATTGAACGCTTGATTATTTGTGTAGGTCCATTCGATGTGTGTGCCGGACTCTGTCCGTTTCTTCATTACTCGCTATTCCGATATGGGTTGGGATTTATTACACGCGGATCTAATGACCAGAACAAGAGGAAAGGGTCAATATTTTCTAAATTTCATAGCACAGAGAAGAATTGTCACCTTTAATGCAGCATTGAATTAATTCAATTCACCTTATTCCGACACCACAATGTTGAGGACCATGAACAAAAACCCTTTTTATGGCTTGACGTGGTCCGCGTCCCTTTTTAACAGGTAGTGGCAGAGCATAAGGTGAGGTGTTACATATTCAGTAGATTGACCGTTGTCTTAATAACGTGAGTGACGAACATAATGCACATATATAGAATGAATAGAAGTGAAACAGAATGCATGTACAGTACATATCGAATGCACATATGTAATAAGACGATTGAAACAGAAAGAAATAGCAATGGTGATTACGAATGCACATTATACATAAATGAAATCAACAAATGTGTCATGCGATACATTATACTGCAATGCACAATTCGCCAAATACACAGTAACAAAAAACACAATTGTTCCCTTTTTGCAGAAAAAAAATACAATCATAACACCGAATGTTATACAATGTAAATTTTGTTTACACAAGACGGTACTCTAAATAACAACGTCTGGTAATTGTAATTAGTTCTTGCCCGTGGCATCTCCCAGTGTTCGCAACTGCGTGTGTATAGCTGCGTATACCTCTGCGTTTCAGGTTCGCGATAGTGTTTAAAGTGTTATTACGTCTGTTAATATCCGTCTTACACCATTTAATTAGTGTTTGCTCATAAATATGAGGCTTAGGAAGTAAAGTTACTTTTTTTTACAGAGGCGGCGCATATGGGCGTCGTGAGGAACATCCAAAATACCACGGACAAATTTTTTTTTCTTTGTGTTCTACGCAATATGTTGATAGATTAAAATAGTTAATTTGACTCATAAGGAAGGAAATGTAGAGAAGCTTGAAGCTTTTACGAAGAAAAAAGTCTCAACCTCCACAAAATTCCAGTCACGCGGCATATTTTAGCAGCGATTAAAACCACACGCGTGTTTTACGACATTTGTTGTCTGAAAACAACCACCCGAAAGTTAACGTTTGGCGCAATCAGAGTAATATAATCATTAAAGTGTTAAGTCTGTAGTGACGTCACGACTTTCCGGTCTGAAGAGAACGTCTTTCGTTTTTCTTAAATTTATCCCAACTTAAATTGCAGTAGAACTAGAGAACAGTTTTACTGGTGCTTGATTCGCGATACTGATAGACTCAGCGGAACTAGGCGCATTGACCAGAATAGTTGTGTCGTACGCGTACATAATAAATTTTACATTATTGTCAATAGTCATGAAGTCATCGATATCAATACCAGGGTGCTTCCCTGAGCCACTTCCGCGTGAACTGGTCTCTGATGACCTGCTGTGCATGGTGCTGAAGATATGAATGTATTAGTTCAAGAAAGACGCCACGAAAACCATAATGTTCTAGTTTCCTGAGTAGCGTAGCATGATTTGTACAATCGAACGCCTTAGAATAATCAATACAGATACCCAAAGTGCATTATTTCTGTTCAGACGACTCTAATATATAGCGAGAGAAAGAAAGGCAAAGGAAAGACAGGGAGGTTAACCAGAGATTGTCTCCGGTTGGCTACCCTGTACCGGGGGAGGGGCAAAAGGATGCGACAGGCGAGAGACAGAAAAAGAATTAAGAAAACTATACACACACACACACAAACACACACTCATACACACATACGCACAATATAATTTCCTTTAGACTTAATAGGGCAGCTTCTGTCGACTGCCCTTTCACAAAGCCATACTGCATACTAATCACCAGTTTGTGCTTGGTTAGAAACGGTGTCATGCGTGTATGTACTAGTTTTTCTATACCTTTAAAGGGAATGTGCAACACACATATTGATCGATAGTTTGTCAACTCGTTTTTATTACCACATTTGTGCAATACTATTACCTTCGCAACCTGAGATCTTTTTCGGGAAGGAGCTGCTGGAGAATTGTAAGCTAAATATGTCTACTAATGCAGCTAAAATCAAGTCTAGGATACGCTTAATCGGCGTGATCCAAAGTACGTCGACATCACGACATTTGCTGCTCTTGATAGACATAAAAGCAGTAAGCACCTTATTTTCCGTAATCGGCCCTAAAAATGCAGAATAATTAGTGCTGCAATCAAGGTAACTCAATGAATTAAGATGATGAGTACTGTTCACTAAGCTTTTAAAATAGTTATTCAAAATATTTGATAAAATAGTTAATCCTCGTTTGATAAATCTTTATCCCCTAATGTGATTTCACTTACAATCGTGTTTCCATCTCCTTACCCAAGCAAATCATTAATACGCCTCCTGGCAACATTGAATTAATCTATCGTGTCGTTATTTCACAAATTATGCAAATAGTCTCTTCTCTGTGCGGAAAAGACTAATTACTTTGTTCCTTTCTACCTTAAGTTCATGCAATGATTCTTCTGTTGTGGTGACAATAAAATTTTTGTACTATAGGTGGTGTTTGGCACGAATTTCATTGATACAATTTTTATTTGTTCATGGTTTTTGCCTTTGCGTGTTTGCCTTTGCTTTAGCTACTTTGTATTTAAAGCATTCACCATAGGCAGCCTTAAACCTAGCGAAAAAGTACACATGAATGGTCTCTGGGTCTTCTGTGCGCCTCAGTTCTGACCAATCAGTTAGCCATATTTCTTCAAGAAAATTGTTCAGGCTGTGTATATTATCTCGCACCGTTTGTGGCAAGCGGTATCCGAGTGTTGTGAGGTCGTGAAGAGAAATATTGGACGGTGGTGATCACTTATATGAGCACTCACAATACACGATAAAATGCTAGAATGCTTGATGTTGGATATGAAGACGGCACATAATGTGGATGTAACTGTTAATACGCGAGTCAGACTCTTTATAATATTTTCGAAACCTTAGTGTCCCCAGGAGCTGCTTTGGAGTCAGAGTAGATCAGCCAATTTTCAGTGTATCTTCATCAGGGTGAAGATCGGTGAAGAACCCTGATGAAGACCGGTCCACCGATCGAAACTGTCGAAATGAAATACTTGTTCTGTTTACCTTGTAGCACTACTCAAGTTCTTTACGTTTGAAAGGTAGCCTGAAGAATCCCTCTTTGCCTACTACATATTATATATATATATATATATATATATATATATATATATATATATATATATATATATATTGTAAGCAGTATATTAACGTACTTCGTCGTTTTCATTTGTACATAGCCATCATCATCTTCCCTGTTCTTCGACTTCTTCGCGTGTGAGCTGGGGGCGTTGCCTTTTGTGGAATAAACAGCGCTGGACAACTCGATCGGTCTCGGTATTATAAAGTGGTGGAGGTACGTCAAGATCCCGACGTCCTCTCGCGTTCCCGTCCTCCCTGGAGCTCCGTTCCGGTCGCCGCCTGCACCCAGCTACCCCTACAACAATGGACACTTCCAACCCCGGCCCTTCCGGCGCCTCAAACCCTACCGCACAGACGACCCCACCTGCGGCGCCCTCTTGGACTGTGACGAGCCCTCAGCGCGATCCCCCTGTCTTTTCGGGACTCCGCGGTGATGACGTAGACGATTGGCTCGACCACTACGACCGCGTGAGTTCTTGCAACAAGTGGAACGACATCCAGAAATTGAGGCATGTCGCCTTCTACTTGACCGGTGTTGCGAAGACGTGGTATTTCAACCACGAATCCGACATCGCGGATTGGTCCACGTTTACCTCGAAGCTGCGGCAAATCTTCGCTTCCTCGTCTGGCCGTGCAGAAGTCGCCAAACAGAAGCTGGGAACGCGCCGCCAACTTCCCCAAGAGTCTTACACCTCATACATAGAGGATGTCTTGGCTCTGTGCCGCCGTGCGATTCCTAGCATGACGGAAGCCGAACGCGTTCGCCACATCTTAAAAGGCATTGGGCCTGTCGCGTTCAATGCCTTAATCGTGCAAAATCCGGCTTCTGTCCAAGACATCATTTCAACATGTCAACGCCTCGACGAGCTGCAGTCTATTCGTCTTCCACATGACAGCAGCGATCCTCAGGTTCCTCATTCTCCAGATCTACGTGCTCTTATCCGCACCATCATCCGCGAGGAGCTTCAACTACAAGACCTAAAGCGTCCCCCTGCTGCCTGCGCACCAACCCCCACCTTCGACTTGCGCGAGGTCGTAAAGCAGGAGTTGACAGCGATGACTACACCCACGACGCATCTTGCTCCGGTAGCGCGCTCCACACCTACCTACGCGGATGTTGTTTCGCTACCCACCCCTACCGTGACTTCCGTGCCTGCTGGCGTTTCCTATGACCATTTGGCTTCGATGGGAACCAGAGCACTTGCTGCGCCATCGTACCCTCAGTGGCGTCCACCTCGTCCGGTTTGTTTTTATTGTGGTATACGCGGCCATATATCTCGCTTCTGCCGCCGTCGCCAGCAGGATGAAAGACGAGGCTATGCTGAGCACGAAAGAGACCGCACTCGCCGATCAGACGACTACTATACCGGACCGCACTCGTTCCCTCAACAGCGTTCTCCGTCTCCACCAGCTGCTCCCAATCTGCCTCATAGTTCCCGTTCGGCCAGACGTCGTTCTCCATCCCCTTACCGGCGCTCTACATCACCGCTTCGTCCCACTTCCCATTTTGTCGACCAGCACTCGGAAAACTAACAGTTGCAGTTTTTGGAGGGGAAACTGCTTCTTATCGCTCTTCGAAAATTCCTCCTGTTCGCCCGGCCAACATGGTTTCTGTGACTGTCGAAGGTGTTCCCGCGTCAGCTCTCATCGATACCGGTGCCGCCGTTTCTGTTCTTCGGAGTGATCTGTGTTCCCGGCTCCGTAAAGTAAAAACGCCTTATCTTGGACCTATTTTGCGTGGTGCTAATAATGCATTCATTCACCCTGACGGACAGTGTACTGCTCGTGTTCTCATCGACGGCATACGCCACCACATCGAGTTTATCATCCTTCCAACGTGTATCCATGAACTTATACTTGGTTGGGACTTCCTACATTCTGCTTCAGCCGTCATTTCATGTAGAGAGGAAGTTGTCCACATCACGGATACAGAGCTTGAACCTGTTGCGGACTCTTCACTTTCATGCGTGAACTTGGCCATCGCTGGAGACTACGTCCTGCGTCCTGGTCACGAAGACGTTGTAGCCGTAACATCCAGTCAGATCGCCGACGGAGACGCCCTAGTCGCCCCTTCTTCCCGCTGTACTTCTCGCGGCATTCTCATTGCCACCTGTCTCGTCCGGTTTTCACGCGGCCGCGCCCTTCTGTCTGCTTGCAACACGACCCCAGATCCTGTGATGCTGCCCAAAGGGATGACTGTGGCAACCCTCGCCGACACTCAACCTATCTCTCTAGTCACGCTTTGCCCTTCTTCATCGCCAGCACCAACCTCAGGTTTGGATGATTCTTTCCCTCCTCCGGCCGTTCTTGGTTCTGACCTAACAGCCGCGCAGTCCGAAGCCTTAATGGTGGTCTTGGCAAAACACAAAGCCTGTTTCGATAGCTGTTCCCCTGTGTTGAGCCAAACTCCTGCGGCTACACACCGCATCGAAACCGATGGTTCCGCTATAATACGACGACGCCCCTATCGTGTATCGCCGTCCGAACGAAAGGTCATTGAACAACAGGTCGCTGACATGCTTGCGCGGAAGATAATACGACCTTCATCTAGCCCATGGGCGTCTCCCGTGGTCCTGGTAAAGAAAAAAGATGGCTCAGTTCGCTTTTGCGTGGATTATCGAGCGCTCAATAAGATTACACGCAAGGACGTATATCCAATACCGGGATATCCAATACCGGGATATATATATCCGGGACCCCTTCGACATTTACAATGTTAGAACTTTCGCCACAACGAAAGAGAAGATTCCAAAAAAATTACCTCACAGTTGTGTGACGTTTCAAATCTGACTTGTCCTTACGCGGTAACCTCTTCTTTTTCTTTCTGCTGCTTGCTTTCGTCGCTAGCAAAGGCTATGGTTGCTACGAGCCCACGTCGTACACCGTCGTCGCTCCATTAGCAATGCATGAAAATGATCTTCCTCCGACTTGGCCGGGAAACCACTCGCAGAAATTGCCGTTAAATAGAAAGCGGAACAAAGCGGGCACGCGAGCTCCGTGCTCCGCCGTACAGTGCTCACGCATCAGTGAGCGTGCACGCGGGACCAGTCGTGCGGAGGGGTGATCGCACCAAGCGGGCTGCGTCAGCATCGACCAGCGCTCATGTTGTATTTGTTACGTGGAAGCAATGGTTGACGACCCTTCGATCGAGCTGTTTCATACTCTGCCTCACCACTTTCCCGCTGTGCAGTGAAAGCCGCTAGCAGTGTGAGCCAGTTAGAAGTTTGATGTGCACCGGCGCCTTCTCTGGCCGCTTTGCTTTCAGTGTTTTTAGCGATCTGACAGTGAGTTGTGTCCATATCTTATGAACTGATGTATGCCGCAAACTTATACCATTGATTGAACCATGTAATAATTTGTCAGTTTCTTGCTAATTTTGGAACGCATCACCGCTGACTGCAACTCTATCTTGCATTCATGTCGTCACGGATATATATATATATATATATATATATATATATATATATATATATATATATATATATATATATATATATATATATATATATATATATATATATATATATATATATAATACACGCTCTGCGTGCGGCTACGTCATGTTCCGCAGTCTTAGGCTTTGCCTTGATTTTCTGCGAAGAAGAGACAGAAATAAACGATCTCTCTCTCTCTCTCTCTCTCTCTCTCTCTCTCTCTCTCTCTCTCTCTCTCAAAATGAAAGTCTGGTTGCGTGTCTACTTACGTTGCGCCGCTAATCCTTACCTGACCCTTCCATTACGCTGGCGTCGGGCGTGGGGGGACTAGCAGCGAACAATATAGCCTATCCTTTTCGTTTCCGTTTGTCTGACGTGACCCCTAGCGTTTGACGCACTGCACGAAATTAGCGAGACGCAATATAGCGCTTCGCTTGTGGGCTGCAAGCAGGCCCTTATGCACTTCAGAATAAAGAAACACTTACGCGAAATAAATTGGTCGCTGACCGTTTAACTACGTCAATTGGAAATCACTCCGAACCCTTCAGGCGCGGAAATTCGAAAAGACAATTTTCTCTTTACTTTCATCGTTACTGATCGATACTTTCTCGTCAAAAAGAAAGAAAGAAAGAAAGAAATAGCCACGTAGAGTTTCGAACTGCCGCTCTAAACTTATTTTGTGTTCATGCTTAATGTCACCTTAAAATGTCCAAAACCCGGCGTTTTGCTCGATCGTAGTCAAGCTACAACAATTGTTTTTAAAGTTAACTTATTGAAATGCCGTACATAATCAACTCTTCGCTGTACCATGCTATAAAGCGGTTTGTCTCGTTCTTGCTGCTGAAGTGACTATGCCTTCAATCGGGAGTTACGCTAAGCGCCAATCGGAATCAGCGCAGGAGAAGAGAGAAGTGCGACGGCAGCTTAATTTTACGCCCCCTTCTGTACGTCACAGAGTGATTGCACCACCAGCCGCGTTTCGCAGTGACTCATGCGTGATAACATAAATAATGAATAACTTGACGGCAGCTATATCGGTTTACATGGCCATCTTGAAATGTAGAAACACGAAGCTATAGACCTGTATGACGATTCTATTCAACGTTCTAATATAAACATGTACCCCGAAGCTTGCAGCAAAGGAGTTAATAATGTAATTAGTTTAATTAGTGAATGAATTGCTTTGGTTTTTCTTGCCAACTATGTCCGCCTGGGCAGATAATTTACCTGTAGTGAAGTGGTTCAATCAAATTTTGAGGGCTTTATTTCTCAAGTGCTTGAAGTAAAAAAAGAAAGCACGCACTATATGTAACTTAATTCGTCAAGGGGTTCACCCTGTTAATTCCGTTTCCTTCCGCCAAGGTTTTGCACTTCCAAGGCTATTTCCGGGAGGAAGTGGACAACTCTCCGCTGGAACAGTACCGCGTCCGGCCTGTGGACATTTTCTACTTTCTTGAAGACGACAGCATCTCGGTACGAGAACCCAAGCAGGAAAACAGTGGTCTCAGCCAGGTACACGCTTTCCACGATTGGTTGCACGCAGTGACTTACGCCACGGTGTCTAAATGACAGTGCTAATGCCCGCACTTGAATGTACCTCTGGGATCACACCTTGAGGCTACAACATGTTCTTGGACCATGCAATAATAATGCCTATTGTGCGACCCGCACTGCGAATGCACTCCATTCAATTCTGTTCAATTCAATGCGCCTTATTTATCAGGAACTTCTGGCCTTGCGAGAGAAAAAAAGAGACAGAACAAACAGAGAGAATAACGCCTTTGGGCCTTGAAGGTACAATAAATAAATAAATAAATAAATAAATAAATAAATAAATAAATAAATAAATAAATAAATAAATAAATTTTCAAAACCCATGTCCGGGTCTGTGCTCTAGGGTGGGGCTAGAGAATCCTTCCGCGTGATCGTCAGTATAAGGTGGAGGAGGGTTGCCCACAACGAGCTCCTCTTGCCCAGCTTTGCAACCCAGAACCGAAATGTAGTTATGCAAGGATGAAGTGAGCAACGTTGAGACGGGTTGGCTCTTGGCCAGTGTCAATAGGTGTAGTAGTACTGTAGTTTAGTGTCGGTAACAGAACCGCACACTTTGCAATGAAGCGTTTTTGGGGTTTGTTGTATCTTGTGGAGTGTGAAGTCATTTCGTAGAGAGTGTGTTTGTGCCTGCCTCAAGAGCATCGCTTGTTTTCTCGGAACGAGAGGTCATTTCATTTTTTTTTTTAGCTATTGAAGGTGACTGAGCAACGCGTGGCGGTGGAGCATGCAAACTGAACTGTTCAGAACTTTGCGGCATTTGCGCTGTCCAACACGAATAGCGAGCGGGATTCATGCGATAGTGAACCTTTCATAATTTCCTTTAAGTTAAGCTGGGATGTCGCCTGGCATAAAAATCAGTCGTAGTAACTGTTGTGTGAAGCTCCTGCGGGATATGGTATTCAATTTTAATCACTATAAAAACTACTGTTCAAGGAATGAGCGCATACCAACTAGCCTAAAATTGCAATCATGTGTAACCTATGAGGAGAGGATATTTTGTGCTGAATCATGCTAACTTCGCTACGGATCTCAGGCATAGCTAACGCCGTGGGGTCCTGACAATATTTGCATCTCAAACTAGCTGGCGCTCTATGTGAAGAAATTCTTTTTGTGTACAACCTCCACGACCTTTAACTGGGTTCTCCTTGTGTATATGTGACCAACTTCGGTGTGTAAACCAATCCGCTCGGTTTTCTAGTGTCTTTATAAATGCAATGTGCTCATAGATGCGCAGTGTTATACCACAGTATCGTAGTGTCTGTTTGTGAAACATACGTCGTGCTGTTTTCTTTTTCGACTTCCTGTACAAGTTATGTGTGCGTGATAAAACTTCCCTTTAACAGGCCATCGATGCACCCCGTTACAGGCAATGTCGACTAGCACGTTCTAGATAAATATTGTATTGATGTTAGTGCGATAGCAATTCTACTGACGCTTGAGGCTCAGAAACACCGTCGCCACGACCGTTGTCGTGCTTCCCCACTCGACGACGCGTGAGCGTCTCGCGCGCGGCCGATTAGAAGCATCGTGTTTCCTACAATAATTATTAGAGGGAACTCTGGCGCTGCAATCGCTCAGCCACCATGCGAATGAAGGGTAGAACAAGGATTTGTCTGATCTTCGTGCTTTCAGACGTTCTTGTGACTTTGTTTGTTACGCTTTATCTGCCTTCGTTGTCCTAAATTTCGGAACAATCTGTACTTTTTTTAAGTGCAGAAGACTCGGCGGACACGCTACAATCGCTAGTAAATACAGCGGTTCAGCCTGTAGAGGTGGCTAGATCGAAAGGCGCCAGGCATCTCAACGCGCTCTCTTGACGGCGAGAAATTTGTGAGGGCGTTCGGCGCAGCTTGCCGATGTATGCGTCTGTGGCGTAATAGTTTCAATATAGGGCTTTCTTGCTAGATGTCATGTGTTCAAATACTGCCATGGGAGAATTCTAACTTCGTTTATTTTAATATTTACTGCACAGTTACTTTGTTGAAGATGACGAGTTCGTTACAAAGTCACGACGCTGTTTGAAGCAAGGAGAAAGAAGTTTAGGGAAATCCATGTATACTATACCCATCATTCCGATGCTGGCTGAACCGCCCCGCTTGCAGCTCCTGTAGACACTAGCGTCATAGTTCCCTATAGCGATAATTGATGCTGAAGCATTATACGTCCCATGAGGCAGAAAATCCGGCGTGATCAGGCGTTGGTACCAAAGGTCATCATCATGAAAGACGTCACCAGCGTCTTGCAGGACGTCAGTAGTAATACCGAAGATAGCAAATTGTATAACAACGTTAGTTAGTTGTAATTATGGATAACTAATGTTATAAGCTGACATAAGGGACAGTGAATTAAGGTACTTAGTAAAGTGAATTGAGCGATGTGAATTAGGTCCGCCTCCATTCCACCCTGTGAAAGTGGATGTACAGCTTCTGTATGTCCACTTTCACAGGGTGGAATGGAGGCGGATTTTTCTTTTTCTTTTTTTAAGCAATGGTCACTCTTCAGAAACTTCCCGCTACTTGAAGCCCGGCGTCAAGATAAAACAGCCGAGAGGCTACGCGTTCGCTCACACATACGTTCACGTTGGCGTTCCCGCCCTCCCAGGGTTGCGTGTTGCGGAGGCATCGCATTCGCAAGTCGGACGGCCGCTGCTTCCACTGGAGCGACCTGAACGTGGGCAACGCCATCTCTCTCTACGGCATCACCTACAAGATCGTCAACTGCGACAAGTTCACCAGGGTGAGCCCTGCAGTGTAGCGGCAGTCGCGTATGTGACACGAAGAATGCTGGCATCGCCAGTACAACCTCGTCGGCCCACAGAACAGAACCGCACAGCAAGTACGCGCTTGGTTCCGTGTAATATTATCTGGTTAGGGGCTCTGAGCAAGGATGGCAGACTTCACCCCAGCTGTGCAAAGCGATTTCGCCATGTATTCCAGTGATCCAGCGGCGAACAAGGTGATCGTGCGGAGGCCGAAACGTCAATTTCGCAAGCAGCATTCCGGGCAAGTTGGTAATCCATTGCTTAAATGATATTTCGCGACAAAAAAACGACACGGACGTGAGAGAAGACGACACACCAAGCGCTTGGTGTGTCGTCTTCTCTCACGTCCGTGTCGTTTTCTTGTCGCGCAATATCATTCAAGTCAATTTCGTCGTTTCTAGGTCAGCGACAAGACCAATAAATGCTGTGATATTGTTCTATACCAGGCCAGACGACTCTCAGTCACGCCCTCGACTGCATCGAAATTTGAATTGCCCCAAGCTACAGAGAGGACCTGAGGTGAACGAACTAATTACAAACTAATTACAAACTGCAAATTAGCGGCCGCCAGCAGGATGACAGTGATACTGAAGATATTGTGTCCCCTGAATTTGTGTGTGAATTTTTTTTTATTTGTGGGCATCTTCATCTCGGAGCGCATGGCGGCTTCGTATGCCTGTTCAGTAGTCAGAGTAGCGTGTGGCGCAAATTGTGCCCACCTCTTGCGTCTGTATACGCTTCAGTATGCCTCGGACTGTATCCGGTCCTCTCTTACTCTCTCACAGCACCCTTGATTTTTCGAACTTGCGGCGCTTCTTCTTACATACCTTATAATAATTTTATTCATTTCATTAGATTTAAAATTAGCAGCCGAATTAATTATGAGGTGACGAAACATCTTTCCTTTAATTTTGTTCCAAGAAACAAAAAAATGAAGTTGCACTAAACAACTTCACAATAAATCACTTTCAGGCATAATCCATTTCTGCTGCGATATTGAAGATGTTTAGTCTGTTTATTTGTTTGTTTGATTGATTCTTTGTTTCTTTTTTTCCTTCCTTCTTTCTTTCTTACTTTGTTTCTTTCACTACCGCTATTGCGGAAGGCGGCGATCGCCGATTTGCCTCCGCGACCTCACAGGGGTCAAAAATCGCGGGTTCACACGTTGCCGCGCGAACGGGGAAAATCGCGCGTAATTTGTACACGCGCGACTCGACGATGATGCAAGGCGTACGCTCGTCCGCAGGACTACCTCCGTCAGCAGGGCGTCGAGGTTCGGCCGCCCGAGCCGCTGCCCGAGGACCCGTACACGGCCAGCCGGCGCATCCTGTCGCAGCAGCAGCGCAAGCTGCACACCACCAAGAGCCAGCGGGACAAGCTGTGGCGCTTCCTGCGCTACGACCGCCACGTCCTGCGCTTCTTCTGCGTCGAGGACGGCAAAGGGGTCGTCGACCCGAGGCACCGAAAGAAGCTCGTGCTGCAGGTGCGTAGTGCATGTACTGTGTGCATGCGCAGAAGAACGTTCTGCGTGTATTTCAAGAGGTCGCATTTTTCGCGACCACAGTGCGAAACAGCGAAGCGATTGCTGGCGGCGTATTGATAGATTGAATCTCTTTATCGACTGTGAGGGTGGCTCGACGGCATAGTGATCTGAAAGGTAGGGGTGGTCGGGGGAGAAAAAGGACCACACGGCCGACGCCACGTGGTGCGTCTATTGTGCGCGGTAATTCTTGGTGCGGTTGGAGTAAACATTCTAAGGTGCGCAAGCGTAATTTCCTTTCAGGAAGAAGCAGAAATCTTTTTTTGTTCCATGATGCCTCTAGTCCGAATCGTCTTCGTTTGCTACGGTGGCGGATAAGCGAAGAGACAGCGACGCTTTCTTCCTCCTGTCTATCATTCCTTTCACTTTTTGTACACTATCTTCGTTCATATTATTTCACCTTGACGCTGATTTGCGGTGAACTACAGGAGGCGACGTCAACCAATTGCTTTAAAGGGCGCTCGAGAGGCCACGCACAGTATCGTCCATGGGCAGTACTCTGCTGCGGTGTTGGTGGTGTAGCTGAGAGGTTGAAGCTTCTGCTGGTAATCTGTGATCCCGGAGTATACACAAATCTTCGCGAGGCACTGCGACTTCGTTTTCTTTTTTGGTCATAAAATTCTGGCAAGACACTCTGGGATCCAAACGGCGGACACCGACGGCACTTTCGGACGTCCAGACGACTAGCTGTGAAGCTGCGGTCTATCCCGTGTAGCAGTGGGAATGGAGTCAGTACTGGCAGAATGTCGTACCAACGCGGCCTATCGGAAGGTCCAATGTGACCAACGCTTGGCCTACACTTCTCGCAGTGCTTCCCGTGCTGCTAAGCGTAGACCAGGGCTCTCAAGCCAATTATTATAGGTCATAGAAGCTCGCTACTGGAATTACTAGAGGGATATCTGGCATGTCTACGGGGGCTGTTAGCACGGTCGTTCTGCAAGCACGGGAATGATGAGTGCAGTGTACACGGACTTGCCTAGACTTTGTCCTTTTGGCTTCGCGCAGCCTTGCGACTTTGCGTATTGCTTTGCTTTACAAGCACCTTTCCCTTTGAGAGCCGAGTACAGGGTAGCCAACCGGCGATATCCTCTGTTTAGCACCCCCAGCTGTCTGTCTAAATTTACTCTCATACTTTCTCTCTCTGTCTCTTTGCAACATTTATTTTGATTTGCCGTTCATCATTACATCGCATGTAGTCGCACGATTAAATGCCTGAATGTCTAACGAGACCAAATGTCCAACGGGTCACGTGACCGGCAAGATGAAATGCCCTACGAGACGAAATGGCCCGTCAAGACGCGTAATGTCCAACGATCTCGAATATCCAACGAGTCTGAATGTCAACCTTATTGGTCATTCCGTTTTGGACACTCTGTCTCGTTGGACGTACTGTCTCGTCGGACCTTCCGCCTCGATGGACATTCAGGGGCGTTGGACATTTCAGGCGCATTCGACATTCCATCTCGTTCGAGATTTATGCTCCTTGGACATTCAGGCCGTAAGCGGTCGCCGCGCCGCCGTTATCTCGGGGATCAATCACTCGGCGACACGTGATAAAAATGAAAGGAACCATAGGAAAGAGAGAGAAGTAAAGAAAGATTGGGGGATTGGCCACACGCACGGCTGGTTTGCTACCCTGAGCTGGAGAAAATAATTCTTGCAAAATAGGGCCCCAGCCGACTTTCAATAGAGCTCACTAAAGGCGCGTCCTACACTCTCAGGGTTCTGGAGTCAGTTGCTAAGCTTGAGGCATAGCACATGGCTCCTCCCGAGAACACTAGGGGATTTAGGGGAGATGCAGAGTATTGATGACGACATGCGGACAATTCTTAGGGGGAGAAGGTGAAGATACACACAGATTTCTACAAAAACATTTCTTTCTCGCTGTTTTTTTTTTTTCGTTCGTTTCTATGTACAGTACTTCTTGGTGGACGACACCCTAGACCTGAAAGAGATGCACCGGCCTCTGGAACAACGGGAGCTGGCGCCGATTCTGCTGGGACGCCAGAGGATTCCCAAAGCGCAGGAAAGCAGGGGTAAGCGTATAGCACGCAGTGGAATAGTTAACACGCTCAACAAAGGACACCTTGTCTAATCGTTAGCTTGTTACGCACGTGAATTACTTTAAGTTTTGGAACATTTTCATGCGTGAATAAATTCAAGTTTCAGAAACGGGAGTTCTAATCATTCAGTGCACTCCGAAGACATCCGTCTTTGTTTGCACAGCGTGCGTGCCTTGTGCGGGCGCGTACATGAGAGAGAGAGAGAGAGAGAGAAGAGAGAGAGAGAGAGACCTGACTATATTGTCATTATGCTCATGTACACGCTAGCGCCCCATTACCGCAACTGTATTGCTCTTTCAGTGTGGTTTCATGTTTTGTTTCATCATCCAGCAATTTATTTCATAGGAAAGTCCTCAAATAACTAAAATGAAGCACTCGAGAAGTCTTTATGCGCGTTCGCATGCCATCTTTAGAAGAATAAAAATCGCTTGGTTTTCAGGTCTCATAAAAATGCGACAACTACGTTTAAATGTTGTTGCTCGTCTTACCCGATTTCTTGATCTCTAATATCGCTCCAATGTGTCGCTCCAATGTGTTATCTACCTGATTAACTATAGAACGGAGCGGGGGTGCATATTCAGATTAGTTTCACTGCACACACTAGGCAACTATACTGGCACATACAGGCTGTGCCATGTAAACGCAGATCCAGTGCAACTGCTACGGGATTGCCCAATATGTTCAGAATCTCGGAGCCCAGCCCTCGTCAGACTCGAACGACCGAGGCACCAGGTCAAACTCTATGCTTGTCCAATACGGCTCCACTACCAGAAGTGCTCTCGAGTAGCAAAGAGCTTTCAAGGAACTCTGGCAGTCGCTCATCAACTCCCTAGCTCCGAGACCCTGCAGCACCCTCGGTCCACGCACGGCTTCAGGGTTACGAATACATGTCCAAGCCCACAGACACCATTAAAGTCTCTCGTAACACAACCACTGAAGGGCCGTGGGCAGTGGAGGAAGATCACTGTTACCCGCCTTCCCTCCCTCCCTTCCTCGCTCCCTCCACACACACACACACACACACACACACACACACACACACACACACACACACACACACACACACACACACACACACACACACACACACACACACACACACACACACACACACACACACACACACACACACACACACACACACACACACACACACACACACACACACACACACACACACACACACACACACACACGCGCGCACGCACGCACGCACGCACGCACGCACGCACGCACACTTTCCCTTTCCCAGCCTTTACAGTCACTAGAACAACGTGTATGAGTAAAAATGATAATAAAGCGTGTCCTAAATCAATCCGCATTGCAGGCTTGTTCCACAAGTACGAAACGGAACGCGACGGAGACGAGTACATAGGTCCTGGGGACCTGCAGCCGGGGAGACGGCTGAACATCTACGGGCGCAGCTTTCTCATCTACGACTGCGACGACTTCACCAAGAACTTCTATCGCGAGCACTTCGGAGTGGAAAACTTTGACGTCATAGACGTTGACGTCAAGGAAGAAGAGAGGCCACAGCAGGTAAGAAGCAGCGCTTCTGACGGTCGCTTCGGACATGACTTTGACACTATAGCCTTATTCTCCGAAATTTCCCGAGATTATGGAGGTGTCTGTGCACTACCTACGCCGGGAGCAGCAGTTTCATGGACGCTATACATGTGCGTATATCATATTCTTAGCTTCAGAAAGGCGATCGATCGAGCTTAGGCGCATGAATTTAGTGATGGTTTAGCATAGTAGAGAGCATTTCTTATGACACTGTCTATAGATTAGCACTGGTAGAGTTCGTCAAATTAATGCTGTTCGAATGGTAAAGGCACCGAAACAGTGTCTAACGACAATGCAGTACCACATAAACCGCAACTGTCGATAAACTGTCGTTTCTTTTACAGCTGTATTTGCAAAACCAATGTACAGAGGCATGCAAGGTGTGACAGTTAAGAATGTTACATGTACAGTATATAGCGAATCAGCTGCCAACTAGGAGATTGCATTTTGGTCAGTGAATAAAAAGGAAAACGGTACACGGGCCTTTCGACCTTTCGATCGATCGATCAATCGACCGATTGATTGATTGATTGATTGATTGATTGATTGATTGATTGATTGATTGATTGATTGATTGATTGATTGATTGATTGATTGATTGATTGATTGATTGATTGATTGATTGATTGATTGATTTACTGAGTGACTTGGCCACTTTTAACTCTAGCCTTCCCACAATACCTTTCAGTCATATGAGCATGTGCAAAAGTATTATGGGATACGGAAAATATTAAAGACTTATACCGCTCTTGTCCGATGGCTTCTCATAATTCCTACAGCAGATCAGGAGATGTTGTTGGACTACTTCGTGCTTACTATATAGTTGGTTGGCCATTGGTTGATGCTTACATAATTCATAGATGCGATTCAACCTATGTGAAAGTCCCAAACAAAATATGGGAAAAAACTAACGTGTTGATAGCACTTCTAAACTTCACATACAGACAGAGGCAACATAAGTACACAAAAATAAATGTTCCTGAGCCGTTCACAGAATTACAGCCTTCATGCGGCAGTACACACGATTGTCCCTCGCCGGCGGCAAACACAGAACTCGCGAACACGCACACAAGAGTCGCGGGAGCACGTACCAAAAGTTACTACGGACACACGAGTATGTGCAAATGTTGTGCATTTCCCACCATCTGATTACACTGCTGCGCTTATACAGGGTGTCCCGCCTGTCGCGCACCAAGATAAAAAAAATACGCAAATGCCACGTAGCTGGACAGAACCAAGGTAATGGTGTTTGCCGACACGGGTTTTTTCTTTTTCTTTTGCATTACGCCTAACTACATAATTAGTCTTAATTCATTAATCAACTTCTCAAATATTATTAGACGGAAAGCGTCAATGAGAAAATTGTAGAGCGACATGAAAAGCTCCCGATACAGCTTTCTGTCGCTCAATACGTGCTATACATAACGGTGTCTTTATCTGAGCGTGAAAGAAGCCCGCTTATACACGCGAAATTGCCACGCGACTGGCCGCTCGAGGCACTTTGCGTGTATTCGCGGGCTTCTTTCATGCTCAGAAAAAAAAAACAACTTTATGTATAGCACGTATTGAGCAACAGAAAGCTGTTTCGAGAGTCACTAAAATTGTCCCTATGACTGTCGAGGGAAGCTTATATATATAGTGCAGGCGTTTTTGGAACAGTATCATATGGGCTAAATGGCGCAACGTATGTATACTCAAACGTTTCACGTTCATTTAGTGCACAGGCAAGTGAGAAATAAACAGTGAATGGACAAGTGGGGTGCAGAGGACAGTTACGTTACTGGTGTAAGTAAATAAAACAAATCCTGATGAAAGATGATATCCTGCATTTATCTTTTGAGATAACAAATCCACCGCGGTTGAGAAGAACACTTCGGATCACTTGATTTTCCTAGAACAGGGACGTACTCGGTCCACATGATCCCTGCAAGTTTTCTGGTTTTCAGCGCATCATCAAAGAACTAAATTATACGGCACGATCTTGCTCGTGTTAACGCTGCAATTACAATTACGTGAAATTTACAGAAGTCAAACACTACTTTGCCGCCCCTGGATTCACCTTAATTTGTCCGAAAAGATTCTAGTGAACGAGCCGAGTTGCATAGGTACCTACGCATTTCTACAGTTGAGTTGTCTTTATTAATCATCCGCTGCGTTTTGAACCTCACCATGAGTATACTGCCAAAAAAAAGTTTTGGTAGCTTAATTTACTCCTACGGCGGCGAACGTCCTCCAATCGAATTCACTTAGGGAAACAGTGGCACCCGCCGTGACGAGAAAGACTGGTCATTCGACAGGTCTTGCTCCCGCTTCTCTCTCTCTCTCTCTCTCTCTCCAAAATTAAAAGCGAACACAGCTGAAAGGTCGCCACTTCGACGCGATTACTTAAATCAAGCAGGCTCGAATCGCAGGAGGTGCTCGATTCGGTCTGGGAAGGACACTTAATTCCGGGACACATTCTGCGGAGTCGATACGTTAACAAACTGCTTCTTTTCTAAAACAGGGCCAATTTCGAAACTTCCTGATACCGTCTCGGATTTGAGCATATACCTCCCCGTGACTGGCCGCTATTTTACGCGCAGCCCGTTCCCCCGCACAACGGCTTCGGCTCCCCCGAGGACACCTTGCAGTCGGTGCTAAGGATAACTCCCCGGAGGGCGCGAAGAGACAGCCGCCTGATCCTGGAGAAGGAGGGCATCGTCCTGCGGTTCCAGGCGACTCTCGTGAGTGTTTCTTTCGTCGCGGCTATAGTCGCGCTGCTTAAGAGGGTAAAAAAAAGAACAGATTAGTATACTAACCTAGAACGAACGTATGGATACACTGATATTTCGAGAGCGCGAGGGGGGGAGGCTATTCTGTAAGTGTCTACCAAGTGGACTTGTCCATTTAGTCTGCTGCTGAAACGCTGATTGGCAGAGGGCGCCTGGCTCCTGTTGACGGGCACTCCAGCCCCAGCCTATCAGAACTTCAACAGCAGACGAAATGGACAGAACTTCAACAGCAGACGAAATGGACATGTCCACTAGGTGCATACTTACAGAATACCTTCCCTGGTCTGAAAGAGATTACTGTATGGGGTCAAGCTATTTCCGGTTCCCTTTAAAGAATTGCACATTAAACAATGGCTAACATATGACATCCCGAAACATAGCTACAAGAAGACAGACGAACTGAAGCGCGAACTCACATTTAACCGGTTTGTTTTTTGGTTCGCGGAAAAAGAAAAGAACTCATTGATTTGTCTTAAGCAGCACGTCTAGTTGTGTTGTTTCACAAACAACCCCCCGTCACAGCATTACTAGCGTTTATTGCGTGCAAGACCTCCCCCTGCCCCTCTGCCCCCCTCCCCCCTCTAAATACCATTACGTTTGCGTCCTCGCATAGCTGGCCACCCCAAATGCGGCGGGAATATAAATCAATACAGACAGTGAAACGTTAAATATACCTTTCTTACAGCGTGGCACGTATGTAGATTCGCGCACTCCGCATGCATATTTCACGAGAAAAAAATGCCGCACGAGCAGCAGACGTGCACTCCAGATCAACAATGGATGTTGCCTGACATTGTTTTAGGCATTAGTAATTGCAGGAAAAATTCCTTGCCGTTAACAAAAAAAAAGGAGGGGGGGGGGGGGGGCAGGGGATCCTTTTCATAAAATGCATGATTTGCGTTTTCCTTTTGTTGATTTCGACAAAGGCGCCCGAACGCAGTCAGAAGGGGTTGCTTAGAAAGAAGCGGTCTACGTGCAGTGACCGAATGCGCCACGTGAAACGCGATTCGGCAATCATTAAAACAGACGTGCTGACATCTGTGAGACTGCTTCGCTTAATGCATGAGGAGAGCTCAGAAATTTGCATAATTGCTGCATGTTTCTGCTGCATTCATGCTGCATGCATTCTGCTACATGAAAGCAGTGGAAACACCCGTCTTTATTCGAAATTACCGCACTTCTTTTATACGAACTTCGTTGCTCTATTATTACACTGAATTAAAGATAAAACAGTGCTTGTCTCACTATTTTTCGCTTTCCGCATTCAGGCATGCAAACGGATAGAGCTCGCCTTACTTTGCCACAATTACATCTATTGTTGCTTATCGCACAACACAGATGAAACGTCCTGGATGTGCGCACGTTCGAAACACTCAAATAACGAATCAGGTGTTGCGCTATTCTACTCGGTCTTCGAATCTCTTATTCGTAAACACGAATATCTTATCGAATTGTTTTGAAAGTTTTCAGATCACCCAATTCGCTCCATCAAGCATAGCAAAAGCGATATAAATTTCATACAGTGGCGGCCATAGCAGACATAAAACACGAGACGTTCCACGTAGTGGAGCACGGTGTGTCGATCAGGAAGGTAGAATTTTCCCGGTTAGTCCGTTACCATGCGCACTCACCAATGAAACAGAGTTTGTCCGGCAGGGAGGTGCCCCCGTTCCAGGGCCCCACTGGCCCGGGCCATCCGCTCAGTTCGTTGGATCAGGAATAGCTGATCTTCCAGGGCCGGGCTAGCTACAGCAGCGCCTCCCATTCTTTCCACGTGCCGTTTATTTCGCGTTCTTCACGCGTATCTTTCTTTTTCTTTCTTTCTGTCCGCACTGTGCGTGTTTGTTTACAAACATTAAAGCCTGCCTGCGCGCCATGCACTGGTACAGCACGAGCTTAGCCGCAGCTGTCTGACCGTCGTCGCACGCAGGACAGCACGCTTCCCCTGGACAGGGAACGCAGCTTCGTGATCTGCTTCTACCCCTCGGACGACACGGTGTCCATCCTGGAGAGGCCGCTGCCCAACTCCGGCGTTCCGGCCGGAAAGTTCCTGCGTCGCATGAGGCTCCGGAAACCGGCTCCACTCGACGGGCTCCCGCCGCATCCGCCAGCGGCCGAGCCGCGCTACTACGAGATCTCGGACTTCCGAGTGGGCAACGTGATCGAGGCCGTCGGCAGACGCTTCATCATCGTCCGCGCCGACCAGTTCGCGGCCAACTACATCAAGCGCCACCATATGGAAACGTTCGCGAACGGTGGGTGTAAAGCCTCGCATCTCTCTTACACTTGCGTTTGCATCTCTCTTAGAAAAATTTTAAAGCGAAAGCTTTACTGGCCGCGAACTCGCGATTTCGCCGTGGCGGTGCTCCGAGGAGGCACATGACGTCCCACCGCGTTCCTCGTCGTTGCGCTCGCCTTCGCTCGCTTCGCCAGCTGCGTCGCATGCCTGATAACATGTCGGAAAATTGAAAAGGAGAGCTTGCGTGCGCCGCAGCCACAGTTGAGGCGGCAGTATGGACGGCGACAATTCTGATATGCAGAAGGAGGCCTGGAATCGACATCGGTACGAGATGAAGAGGAAACGAATCGCCCAGGGAACAGACGAACAGCGCGCCGAACGACTGGCCAAACGCCGCAACATAGCTAGACAACCAGACTAACCTGGACTTGCAATCAAGATTAACCAAGGCAAACCGTGCTATGCCTTAGCTTTCGCTATGTATATCCTGGCATAGCCGAGCTAATCCACTGGCATTTTTTTAGAAGGAACTCTGGCGCTGATGTCTACTGGAGCGGAAGGTGTTGCGCATCAGCCAGCGTGGGAACGGTGCTCAGCACATGGATTTGCCTAAATTTCGTCCTTCTGGCTTCGAATGTCTTAGCGAGTTGGTGAATTGATCTTCAAAAAAAATATTGCTCCATAAGTGCGAAAATTGCCTCCAGATTAAAAATTTTTGACGGTGCGAAAAGTTTCTTAATCCCGTAATGCCCAACGAATTCAACGCCTGAAAATGCTGATTTAAGCGCCTATCGCGTAGCGTTTTTGATACGCTGGAGCGAGTTTTCCATTATGGATAGTTCAGCGACCGAATTACAAATTATTCACTATACTAAATAAATTTTACGTCACATTTCTCGTTTCTTTTTGCACAAATGTGCTCTCCGTGGCCAGAAATAAAAATTATCAAGTTGTAATTTTCCTCGGTGTGGAACTTTCCGAGCAATAAAGAGCTAAAAAAATCTGGAACGCTGACAAGCACAAAATTGTTGCATAATTCATTTCTGATTACCGAGCGAACCGGATTAAGTGTGAAAACGTCGCATTGTGTTGCTCCCACGTGACCACATTCTGCGTCATGACGTCACGGCACAGTAATCTACTAAAGGAAACCAAAATTGGATTTAGACAGCTATTCGATTTTTTCGGTGCTTTGAGGCCTGCCTTTCCTTTTCTTTTTTTAGAGGAATATGACCTTCATTTAACAGAAGAAAACGTAGTCGTAAATATCCTGAAAGACATCAAAGATGTTGCTGAAATAACATTCAGCCTTTCTACAGATGTATTTCCCATGACCAGAAATGAAGGTGAACATACTAATTAACTAGATTATTTCACCTTCTTTAATGGATTTGAAAAGGCGATGCAGGTATCTAATATATAGATGATAAATAAATAAAACGTTCCATTTCTTCTCGTGCAGCTGTGTTTGGGCATTATTGGGTTAACATGACGTCACCTTTTGTGTACTAGATGACAGGCTATATGTCTTCCATATATGTTTTCTGAGGAACTCAATGTGGTTGCGGAGTGGTGTTAAAGAGCCCTTATCGCAACCGTGGTGTTCTTCGTTCGAACTAAAAGGCATTTTTATTTCTCGGTGTGTGTTGGTACAGCTCCGAGACGGTTAGCCAGATCCGTGAAATTGTGTTGGAATGCCCGTACAAATGTTATCGCATACAAAAAAAAATGAAAAACATCGATTAGTGACAAACTTCGGGGGAAAACACATAAGAAGCGATTCGTAGAAAACTCCAAGCCCGAAATCATCTTATGATAATTTGTGCTGGCTTGCTGCTGATAACACATATGGTATACACCGCAGTATCGCTTGCTAGGAATTTTTATTCTTTCTTTGACAAAGGAGCGACTACTGAAGGAGATATTTCGAAGCGATAACTATCCGTCGTACCACACTACGACTGAAAGTGTGAAAAGCCAGCTCCAAACCGTACGTAGTTTAAAAAGAACATTCTGTCTTTTTTTTTCTTTACTGCAGAAGAGCGTCTTTTGTTGTTTCTTATTTTTCTGAAATTTCTCTGTTTTCTGTCTGTGAAGGGCGGATTCAGAGCACCTCTGCAAACGGAGATCACCAGGTCAATGGTCAGCTTCTAACAGACCCACAGGTAAGGAACAGGGCTGAAAGATCAGTGAGCATTCGCGAGAGTACACATGCCGGTGGCACATGATGCTAATTGGTTAAACAGTTTACTCACTAAGTTAAGTTTTCAGCACTGAATGTAACGCTACCATCGTTCCGTGTTTTGACTTCTCTTTGGTGATACCAACATTCTGACCCTCTCTATAGCTATAAGCGTCCATCCTACATCATTCGAGCTTCCGTCAACATGTAAAGAAATAAATCTATCGTATTTGTGGCAGTCTAACCACGACTTCATTGACATCTGGATGGATACTATGAGACCACGATTGACTTCTCGAGGTTATCAGTACCCCAACGCAACACTACGAGAGACGCCGAAGCGAAGGCCTCCGGATTAATTTTGGTCACACTGTCATCAAATGAAATTTACGGCGCAAACTAGATAAGGTACTCGATAATAAACTGCCTTCTTTTTTTCTGGGCAACTCTCTGCGCATGCTATTTGATTCGTCTGCCAAGCTTGATCGCCTAGCATTTCTCTTTTTTTTTTTGGTTATTCTGTGTTAGCACGTTTGTTGGGGCCACGTACGTGACTTACCTGTGCTTAAAAAATCGCCCTCTCGTTCTGAATAAGATCACCACTTGGAAATTGGCTGCAGTCTTGTGTTCTATGCGCTCGTCTAGTTCGCGCCGTATTTTTTTTTTTTTTAATATGAACCGTTAACTCAAACCAAGATGCTGCTTCCACCACACGGGTTTCTTCAACGTGCACCTACAACGAGGCATACAAGAGCGTTCTTTATTTTTTTTTTCATTACGCATCCGGCGGAATGCGGCGGAGAATCGAATCCATGACCTCTTACTCATCAGGAAAACGCCATATCGCGTGAACCAACGCGGCGTGCGATTGCCTATCACGGCGTCCGTATTCTGACGAGAGTGGTATGTAAAAAGCGCTCGTGTAGCCTACTTATAATTAGGAGTACTTTAAAGAAACCCAGCTGGTCAAAGTTAATCCGGAATCTTTCACAGAGCGCGGCGTCTAATTATAAGCTCGTGTATTGCTATGACACGTTGTGTAACACCATAATTTGATTTGACATACTAACAATTATAACTACACCTCAGTGTCCTTTCTTTACAGGGAGAAGATTCCACGCCTTCTTGAGGAATAGCCCATGGTGAAAAAGAAACGTTAGATCAAGAAGCGTGAAAAAAGAAAAGACATTTTATTAAAACAATGCAGCAGCGCGCTCATCATTTCGTCGTCTTCATGAAAGTTGTTCGTTGCTCTCGGGCGCGAACTAAGATGACACTAAATGCATCGCAGCGCAATGGGGCGGGATAAAAATAAGATAGAGACACACGAAAAGCGAGAAATGACTAAGCTTAGAACATTGGGGCACTTTGTCGGCGGGGTCAGCAGCGGCAATCGATTACTACTGCAGCCGCGGTCACAGCAATGTCGGAATAGAAACCTGCCACAAAATGCTAAGTGGCCGTCAGGGTTGCAGATCCATTTCCGATAAGTACACGAACGGAATCGTAGCATGTGACCACGCGTTCGAACTCAAACATTGCAAACGAAGTTTGTTCTGGTGGCATCAGCGAGCACCCAAATTTAGAAAAAAAAATTAAAATGTCAACCGACATGCAAGGTTTCACTCAAGCACTGTTCTAGAGAAGGCCACGTCAGAATTCAACGATTTAACAAATTAAGAAACACCAATCGGAAACTCCGCTTTACGAACACATCTGTTCGCACGCACACGTAGATACAGAGAGATAATCGATGCTCTAAAGGCTGTGGGACACTGTTCGAGAAAGTCTCTCAAAAGAACCGCATTGCCTGGCGTCGCACCACGGTTTCCGTTAGCAGCTATTGCAACTGAGCAGCTCAGCCCCGTCTGAGGAAAGAAAAAGAACCTCGCCGACGTCGATGACCTTGAGGACGGAACCGCGGAAGCATTTTCTTGAAATGGAAGGATCCTCGCAACGAACAGTTACAAACGAACAGCCCCGAGAAAACATACGGTTCACATGCACATAACTCACACGCTCACGTTCACGCTCACATATGCCATTCGCTCAGGTCGGTGACCTTGATGAGGACTGGCACCGCGGGCAACGTGGGCAGGTGACCGCTGCCCTGAGCGTGAATCGGCATCGCCCGAGAGGCGGTGTCCATCTGGCCAGAGGTGCCACTGTTGAGCACAGCGGGTGCACCACTCGAAGACGTCGCGCCGACCGCCTCGGGGGCATACGCGGCGGCCGAGGCGTGGTGCATCTGGAAGGTGGTCATCCCGATGCCCGGCGAAGCGGGAGAGGCGTTGCCCGCGATGAACCACGGCACGTGGGGCTCCTGGCTACGCCTCGGCTTCTTGCGGAGGCGCGCGACCACGTACTGCGCCACGTCCCCGGCCTTGTCGGTGATCCAGTAGAACTGGGTCCTCTGGTACGCGGCCACCAGGAAGAGGAAGGCCGCGAAGCCGACGATGGGCAGCAGGCTGTACCAGCTGAACGGCGTCAGGATCGAGTCGACGATGAGGGAGCCCATGGCTCTCGGTTCAATTCGCTCGGGGGCCTGCAGGGTTGCAGAGGCGAAAGGACGGTGCGTTTGGTTCGTGCCGCGATGCACTACTCAGTCGGGAAGTGTGTATATACATGGAAGGAAGCGCGATTCACTGAGCGTGTCGCCGTGCGAAACGCGAATCGCGTATACGTCACGCCCGCGGGCAGAAAAAGAAACAAACAAAACAAAGAAGCAGCGCGGATGACGTTGACAAGCACGCCACGGGTCAGCTGTCGAACGGCATCGAGTTGCGAACGCGGTGCAGCCACCGTGTAGTTACAAGCGATAGGCTTTTTTTCGCTGACGCGCCATAATGGATAGCCGTGTCGTTGGCAGATTCTCAAAGTTTCGTTAACCACGGCGCCTGTAGAAAATGACGGATACATTACCTAACCGTATCGACGCTACAACATGGCGGACAAAGCGTAGCCGCGCAGACATTTGTTTCGGTGGTGGACACCTGCTCCAATATTTTATAGCAATTTTCTTCTTTTTTTCATTTTCCGTCCTGTATAGCCCTTCGTAAGTGAGTTGCACGAAGCCGCATAGCATCCATCGCCAGCCAGCTTCGGCCAATTGGCAGGTCGAATGACAAGAAGTGAAAAGAGCCGGAAGAAAAGAATCCTTATAAAATACGGGCCCTGGCAATGATATTCATTTGGAAAATGAAATATTCAGAGCTCTAATAGCTACGTGAACTAGCGGCTTTGCGTGTTTCGACAGTTCTAACAGCATATCCTAATTTATCTGTAACACACAAAATGTAAAAAAAGATTGTTATGAGGGACGTCGTAGTGGAGAGACGATCGAGGGCCAATTTTTGACAACCTGAGAGCGCGCGTTGAGGGGGAAGAATCGGGTCGGGCATTTTAGGTGCAGAGCAAGCGTGAGTACTGTTCAAAGAGTCTGAAAACTTGCACTGTCTTGAGTTCTAAGCGTAACCCGCCGTGACAACTCAAAGGCCCTGCGCTACTGAGCTCGAGGTCACGGGTTCGATACCAGTCTACGGTCCCCTACTACTGCGTGTCGCATAATCAGATCGCAATTTTGGCGCGTAAATCCCCCCCACCCCTCCCCTCCAAAAAAAGAAGCATGTTGTTTTTCAATTCAACATTACGTGCGTATTATAGGTGGGAGGAGAAAAAAGAAAAGAAACGTATACATTACGTACCGAGATGCCCCGCTGGTCGCAGTCACTCCACTAATTCGTACTTATGGGGCTCGTAAAACAAGCCGAACAGGCACTCGACAGTGGAGCACGCGCCAACGAACCGAGTCGACCGTGGTTATCTGCCACGAGACGATGAGGGTGCGTCAGCGAGGAAGCTGCCGCTTAATCCTTTCCTTGTTTGTCCACAGCTGGCACCGAGCTGCCGATGTCGGGGACAATCGGAGGCGCTAAAGAAATGCCCAGACGACTACGCGGGGGTGTTCTCAGAGACAGGCTAATCTTCCCTAACGCAAGAGGAAGACAAAAGAGAGGGAGAGAAAGCTTGGTCACCGCTCGTCATCTGGCAAGTATGCAGACGGGCGTGCGCGAACTGTCTTTACTTAGATAGCAGAGCAGGGCCTTCAGTTGACACCCTCGACGTCTTATCTGACAACAGAAAAAAAAATGTGGCAGCAAGAAATCGGAGAGGGATAATGCATGTAAATATATGCAGCTCCCACGCAGTGTCGAAATCAGTGTAAGCGAAGCATCGATTGGCCCCTCCCTCGAGCGCTAAATATGTAGTTATTTATTGTTTTACTGCTGCAAACGTACGTTTCAATTGTCTCAAATCTGCTACAAACGACGAGTCGTAAAGCTGGCAATTAATAGTGCGTTAAAAGCCTGCCCCTGTGACCTAGAGAAAAGGAGGGGCGGGGGGGAATGAGAGCATCGGACTATTATGGCTTGTGGGCTTTGTTTCAAATGTCACCATCGGACATAACCTTTATTTTTATTTTATTTTTACTACTACCGCGAAAAGCCAGGAAGCCATATAAGTAAATCTCTGGGTTAAATATTCTCAGATTTGTGTTCGTTCTTTCAGTCGTGCACAGCGAAGAGACAGCCTGCAAGCCGGAATAAGAGGGACGTTTCTGTGTCTGCGGGCACTGTACAACGGGGTGATCAAACAGGATGGGCCATGCGAACCAATGAAGGCTGGAGGCCTTCATCGAAGTTAAGTGATTACTAAATGAATGCGTCGTGAATCACACCTAGGCGTACTTTCATGGTTTGTGGTTCAAAAGCTCCTCGAGTCGCAGGGAAAAAGGGTGCACCGTGAAACCAAAACTCGCGACACGAAATACGGTGAACGAATGAATACGGTTAACGTGTCTGTCGTTGCGTAAGGCATGCCCTGACACGTCGATGTCTTTTACTGAAACCTTTCGCATGATCATATTTCACCAGAGTGATTGTTTTTCATCGCAAAAGTTCATAAGCAAGGAATGGCGCTTTTTTACTACGCCAGGCCCTTGCGTCAGAAATGCCCAAATCATCATCATCATCATCATGCACAAGAGCCTGTGGCTGCGATTGTTTTGTTTCACCGTAACCTTTTGTCGCTGCGTTTTGTCCTATGCGGTGCCTTTGAAACCATCAACTTTGACCAACATGCCGAAACCGCCATGGTGCCCAAGCACGCGCTCTGCTGAATCCAGGGAACTGAACTGGTTAAACAGAAAGAATGAAGTCAGGGACGTTAACCAGACGCACGTCCTGTTTTCTACCCTTCAATGAGGGGAGAGGGGGACACTGGGTCGCAAGAGAGGAAAAGCGCGCTATAGTCGAGCACGTGCGTGAAGTTGCGCACACCGAGTCTGTAAACTGAGCTCGTAGGGCGTGCACGCAAAGGGGCTCATCGCTCAGTGCTCACCCGTTACGGACGGTACTCCGCTATAACGACGCACAGCATTCCTGGAAGGGGCGCGGCACTCCCGAAGCCACAAGGTACGAGACTACGCCGGCGTCGACGCAAATCGACTGCCTAATGGCTCTAAACGAGCCAAACACACTTGTTCACTGCAGAACAGAACGCGACGGAAAGAGGAGAAAGCTGCTGGTGGTACGTCACCGTTGGGCTTGCTTCCAGTCATGCGTACACCCGTGAGCGAAAGTATACGGACCACAGGATCTCGGGAAACAAAAAAAAAAAAAACTAAATTTCTCTGTAGTTAACACGCATAAACTGAAATTTACGAGTACGCTGGAAAGCTCGCAATGCCCAACTCTGGACTGCAGTCCTCTATTTCAAGTTGCGTTCAAATGCAGAGGGGGGGAAAAATCGGCTTTATCGCACAATCCCTGGTCCGTATACTTTTGCTCACGGGCGTACACCTCTCTCAGTGCGAAGCCGTTCGGCAAGCTGCCGGTTGCGACAGGCGTGGGGGAGAGTCTGTCTTGCTTCTTCTTAACATTTCCTTATGCGTGCCTATACTTGTAGCTTTGCACGGTCAGCGCCGCACCTTTTCTTTCCTGTTTTTTTTTTCTTTCGTTTTTTTTTCTGTGAACGGAGGCACAGGCTCGACTTCCAAGGACAGACGTGAAGTCTCTGCTCCGCCGCAGCGGTGTCGCAGATTCTTGCTCCGTCTGAAGATGCTTTCGTGTTTGCCGAGGCCGTACGTGAAGAGAAAGAGCTAACGAACGCGTCAGCAGTAAACGACCTTTTTCTTTTTTCTTTCCCTTCAGATTCTCAGAGTCAAGAATAAGCACCGCTCCTCTTGGTAAACTTAATCGGTAATATTCCAAATCAACAGTCAGATCGAAAAGCAGTAAACTTGCCTACTATAAGATCCGCGCTCGCTGATTCAATGCATGTCAACATATCCCTACCATTTACTTCAGTACAGTAACACAAGTACGAGGCATATTCAAAAAGTAAGGGTAATTTTGTCATAACACACACACACACACACACACATATATATATATATATATATATATATATATATATATATATATATATATATATATATATATATATATATATATATATATATATATATATATATATATATATATATAGGAAGACGAAAAATAAAGGCAGTGTTCGGGTATCATGTTCGTCTCCGTCCGCAACCTCCTGCTCGCATCACACAAGTCGACAGGATAAACACCTGGCAGCCACCTCATCAGCTGAACATCAACTGGTGGTTTTCCATGCCACGCCGTGAAACCCAAGCGCACAGATCCACCGCCGAAACAGACCAGCATCAAGAACGCTGCATCGGAAGCCCTGGACGTCCCCAAGTACACTGGATCAGTGGACGATGGGCCCGTGGAAGGTTGGTTCCACCTCTTCGAGCTACACGCAACCAGTGCATCATGGTCGGAACGGGAGATGGTCGCCAACTTAAATGAATACGTGACCGGTAAGGCATTTCGCTTTTACCTCACGCACATCTTTGAAAACAACAAATCGTGGGAGAAAAGTCAAAGAAGAGATGATCAGTCTATTCCAAGTGTACGTTACAGATCCCTCCATTATTCACCAGCTGGAGACATTTCAGCTTGGTCAACGCATTCACGCGCAGGCCCCGCGTAACGATCATCATCAGTGCCGAACAAGGCCTCGTATGAGGAACTCGTCGACGAGTTTCCCATATCGTGATCCTCCCAAGAAGACGACGCACAGACGCATGCCTAGCATGATGATGACTACCGCGGAGCCATCTTGACCATGCTCCCGATACCCTGTAGGAATCATGTCACTGAACTATGTGACGCGTTCACACCGTTGTCTCGCACACGCGGCCAACCACCCGATTTCGCGTCACGTGACGCTTTCACGGCTGTCGGACAACACCGCATCTCAAGCGCCACTGTTGTTTATTCCGATGAAACGAAGCCGGCTTGCTATCCGACAGTTGGTCAGAAGGAAACGGCCACCATGCAGCGTGCATAGGTGTTCTTTCCACGCGAAAAGCAATGCGCTTTCAGCAGAAGCGTATAAACCACGTACATTATAGGAGAGCAAACCACTTCGCAACACGCAAACTTTCTTGCGCGTACAACACCCGAACGAGCCTATGCCTCTGCAGGAGCGTCGCAGGCACCAAGCGTCGCACCCTGCCATGTGACAGTAGCCCTCATTCATAACGGCGTCGCAGCAGCCTCAGAGGAGCCTTCTGTGAAGCCTGGCACAATGCTTTTGACACCAAACAAGTCTCTCAGAAGCGAGCAGTGTGCCGGATACTTACAAATTACCACGTCAATTTGCAAAACAAATCAAAACTCAGTTCCGGTGGAAACGCTACCTCGGCAACACCCGCAGAAGCATCGAAAAGGTCAACATCAACTCCATTAACGACTCCAGCGAGCACAACGACGGCTTCCACACGGGCGACGACGGAGGGCGTTGCCGAAAGCACAGTTGCAACAAGCAAAACGTCAGCGCGCAATCCAAGTAAATCCAAGGCGAATTCAAAGAAGACGCCGTTTTGCAAGAAAGAAACGTCGCCGGGTGTACACCTTCAGCATGCCACCTATCAGGATTTCTCCCACCCCAATGATTCCTGCAACCACGCTGTGCACAACGACGAAAAGAACACGGTCACTTCCCAGGTATACAGGACCAATAAAGACTTCGCCTCGACCACTGGGTCCACCGAACTATGGTGGCTAGAGGGACCTCTAGCCACCATAACCGAACGTTCGAGCAGGAGTTTCCGCGTGTCCACAAGTCGCGACGAGTAAGCCGACGCCTTCTATATCCGAGTTCCCGCTGCTGCATTGTGTCCGAACATTCATTCCTCGGAACATGCATATGTCGTCGGGAGGGCAACAGCCAGCCTCGGCCACCTGAGCTATGCTGGACGTCACCGGACTGCCGCACATTTCCCGGAAGTTGTAATATATATATATATATATATATATATATATATATCGTGCCTCAAACAGTTAGTGACCATCTAACCGACACGCCGAGGCAACTTTTTGCAGATTTCGGGGACGAATATCTCGATTGTGGCGCTAGCCTTGGGATTCGGGTTAAGCAGACGTGACAAAGCGACAAATTAGAAGTTGATTAGCATATTTCAGTTAATTAGCGATATTATCGTTAAAATTTATTTTGCTTTCAATGTCCGCCTTGCCCCTAGTCTAGCTTGTAGAAACGGCAGGGACTTAAGGACTTAGATATGGTACTGTCTTTCAAAGCCCCCTAATCTAGCTGTAAAACCGGCAGGGGCTTAGGGACTTAGATATGACACTGTCTTTCAAAAAAAAAAAATGATGACAATAAACGTGTTCCGCGTATAGAGAAACGCCTGGTGTTGATTACAGGTGCTGGCTATTAAAACTGCTTTGCAAAGAAACCACGTTGATTGTGCACCTATACGTATGAAAGCAGACGCTGAACCCGAGCAACCAATCGGCGCGACAGGCCACTATAGTATATCTCGTATATCTCTGCTGAAGCGCTCGTACACGCTATAGAGTCAATACCGGGACGCCAACGCTTCTCCGCTCTATGCAGCCTTTCCACGGCCCCAATGCTGCGGAGCCACCGAGCCGTTATCGAAGGCAGCGCGATAAGGACTCCGGTGCGCAAGGAGCCGTGTATTGCAGCGGTCACGCAGTCGCGAAGCCTCGTCTATGTGTTGAGCCTCGTCGCCTCCGGGCCGAGTGCTTCGAATCCACGAAGGAGCGCCAAAAGCGTGTAGTCGTTGAAGTATACGCATAGTCGTTGGCCGACGTGCATTAGCACTTAGCGTGCGACCTGCGGTAAACAGGTGCATCCGTCCCACTTGACGTCGTCGTATTCCACGAAATAATCCGAGATGCCTTCAACGCGGGAACGGCTGAGGGCGCGACGGAGGAAGTGACCGTGAGGAAGTGAAACTGCGATGGTTCGTAAGATCGAATATGCGATCGTAAGAGCGAAGGTCGAAGCACGGCGGCCAAGCAGACAGGTAAGAGTTTTCCGCAATACGCGCATATATTTTGGCTCCGGTCGCATGAACTCTGTGATACTCGCTGATGGAGCCAGAGATAGCTTAGCATGCCGTTACCGTTGGGTACCGTTACCGATACCACCTGCCGCGCCGACTGCACGTGCGTGTGGTTCACCACGCGTACGCTGCCGTGGGCAAGCGGTAACGGTATAGACCGGTAACGCTAGGCTAAAGTACTCTAGTTTCCGCCTTTAGTACATTGCATGCCTAGAAGCAAGAAGCACGGAGAAAAAAAATTCTTGTTTATATGGGCGCTTGCTGCCAACTAAAGGACATTGAGGAACGCGTCAGCCTCATATGTTCCTATTCCACCATTTAGCGTGTAGCACCTGAGACGTTATTCTTAAAGTTAGAATGTAATCTTCCGCCTCCAGCTGTCTCTATATCTGCGTTGTTTTTATTCGCCTCAAGTGGAGTACGAGTTGTGTTCTGCAGACGCCACAAAATTATCATTAATGGTCATTATAAGTGAACGTTATCAGACCTCTTGCATTGTCAATTTTTTTTTGCGTACAGCGCTTTCGTTTTATGCCATCCCAACAAAATGCTATTATGCAAGTTGACAAAAAAAAAAAAAAGGAAGGAGGGGAGGTATTAATAAAACTGCAGCGCCTTTAGTTTAACAAATAGCCACCAGGCGGACCGCGCCGAGCACCGATCTCCTGCGCGGCGATCTCCGCTTCTCGTATAAACAGCACGCCAGCAATATTTTTTTTTGTTCACCGCTTTTCTGACAAAACGCATATGCCGGGAAGAACAGGGGCAAGAATCAGGTATTCTTGCCCCCCGTAATCTCAAACCACCTTTGATTCGAAGTTCTGCCTCCACTCCACCGTACTGAGTACAGCGCCATCCTTCGACTGAAGAAGTTGCTACGCCTCTCAAGAATTGACGCTGAGTGTCAATGAACCGTAGCGACGCTTCTGTGGAGGGGCAGCGCTGCCATCAACTTTCTTGAGTCGAGGTTGAGTGTTGAGTGAACGAACAATACGCGGGTAAAGATCTCGGATTCGAAAGTACAAAAGATCTCACCGCCGGTTCTGTGCGCGTGAAATTATTCAGAATATGTTTTCGGTTTGAGCAAACAGCACAGCTCTGCTCGATGTGCAAAACTGGCAATCAGTTCCAGTCTGCTGTTGCCCTTATCAGGAAAAACCAACAGGTATGAAAATGAAACCGAAGAGGGCCTTTAATTTCGTGCTCCCCAGCTTCATACATTTTGTACGATGTGTTGCAAAAAATCTTGCCTAATGTACATGCCAAGATGCTTCTTTTTTTGTATACGCTTTTCAGTTTGGACAAATAAAACTCATGCATCTCATGCCATAGACTGCGGTTATAAGTTGTTTCCAAGTATAGTGATAAATTTTACGAGATTAACGATACGACTAAACGTAACCACACACTTTTTTAATAGCTACTTTAACCTTCTGTATCCTTTGTACCATGGTAATCAAAATATTGTCTTCATTTACTGCTGTAAATTCGGCCTGGTAAGCAGGAAGGGCGTTGAGGTGAGAAATAATTTAACGAGAACTGTTGAGATGAGCATGGTGAAGTTTTCAATGGTAATGTTTTTCAGTCTCAAAGTGCAACCCACCAGACCTGTTTCCTTTCACTTCTAAACGCCAAAATGCATTCTGCTGTCCAAAATAGATGGGAAAAAAGTATATGTCTGTACAGTAGTTCCTCTGTACAAGCTACCATGCTACATGTCTCTCAAGTCTTGGCATCTTCCGTTACAGGTACACAGACGGACACTTCCCTTCAAAACTTAAGCTAAGAGAAGAACAGTCTACGGGAACGACGCCATGCTGCCCATAGTGGCGATACTGTTGGCAGTCGCGGTATTCCTGATCGCGGCCGCCACCATCGCCTGGCTCTACCTCCGCCTGATCAGGCAGATGTCGTGGGATGATCACAAGGGATCGTACCAGCCGTCCAAGACGGAGGAGAAGGTCCTCGGCAAATCGCTGTCTCTTCTAAACGGCACAGCGAAGGTCGCCGCTTTCGACGAAACCGACCACAAGGACGTGGAAGCGGCCGAAGAACAACCGTCGGACTCCAGCGTGACACTACTGTCAGTCACACCTCGCGAACCAGAAGACGGGCCCGCGCTCAACGGTAGTTTCGCAGAGTTTGACCAATCACAGACAGCCTCCGGTACGTACTCCTCAGAGAACCGTCCAATAACGTCAACGCCTGCAGACGGCCTTAGCGCGTGTCGCTATACAAGGCCACAAGTGCAAACTGCTTACGTGGGGCGAGGTCTCTGTTACGCGTCCGCGACGCACACTGACCTTAGTGAACGCAAAGTGTCGGATACGTCCAGGTCTAACGTTCCTGACAAGCAGGCGACTCGACTGAACGAGCCCGCTCGAAGCCACGGCGCGTGCGCGTCGACAGCCGCAACGCGCCGAGAGAATGCGACGGGCGACGTCGAAGAACTGTCGCTGTCGCTGATGCTCTGGGACTACGCGGGCTTCGAGTGGCCCGGCAAGAACCGGGAAGACGTGTTCGCCACGGACGTTGACGCCTACGCCGGCTCAGAGTGCAGCGGCACCGCCGGCGAAGAGGAGGAAGAGGAGGAAGAGTCGGACGGCCACTCGAGCACGTCGGGAGTGCACCGAGGAGTGCGGAAGACGGAACGCTCGTACTCTTGCTACCCGTTCGTCGAACACGGCCCGCGGCAAGTGCAGGATTACCGGTGCGTCCCGTTCGCGCAACCCGAGTACGCTGCAGTGCAGTGCAGCGCGGCGTCTTCGGGAAGCCTGCCCATCTCGGAGGAAGACGAGGCTGACCAAGCGTTCTTCGGGAAGGCCCAGCACGACGAGACCTACAGGCAGTACCTTAGAAGTATCATCCTGAAGCGTAAAGCGAGAATGTACTACGGACTGTACGGCGATTTGCCCTACTCCTGAGTACTACGAGAAGAAACACCGGTATGCGTGGTCCTTTCGGCCATACAAGAACTTGTACTTCCAGAAGCCTGAGTGTGCGGTCAATGACTCGTGCGTCTTGGACAGGCAACATTGCTTTAACCTTCTTTTCTATCTATCTCTTTTTATCGATGTGCTGTCAGCGCCATATCCGTTTATGCCAGCACACAGAAACATCCGTGAATGCCCGTGAAGTGAACTTAAAGAGCTCAGACGCACGAGGCGCATAACAAGAAGGCGACACACACGTTGCAATTCCGCGCGCGTGTGTGGCACATTCTCGTGTTGTCCCTCGCTCGTTCATGCTGTTTGGGCGCGTCGACGAAAACATGAATACAACTTGAAGCAGCGCGAAGGGACGACGACAGGAATAAGAAAAACGACCTCGACAGGACGATTGCTGACCTGAAGTTTAATCGAGGACGCACCAGGCGGTGTACGCCCTGCCATGGTTGTTTTTTCTCGTTCCTGTCCTCGTCCCTTCGCGCTGCTCCAAGTTATATTCTGGATGAACCAACCCGCCCAAATCAAGTTATTGTTACAACGAAAACATGCTCGGTATCTGTCTGCCCTCGTAATATTGTCGGATTTCTTTCCCTTTTAGTTATTATTGCACGGGCTATTAGATATACGGTATATTATAGTTAAATGAATTTGGGCGGACCTTTTTCGCAAACAAGTTGTACAGGTCGCCAGTAGAGCTTACTGTCCATAATTAACTCTTCGCAGTGTGTGGGCTGGTCTGTCCGCATTCCAGCGCCTCTAAGCACTTTCCCTCTTGTGTCCCATGTGCACAGCCACAGCATACGGCGCGGGCATCCGCCGCAGACGATGCTGCAGGGCACCTTTAGCACTTCACGGGGTTTTTCAGTTGCTGAGCCAGCCCATTTCTGACGCCAGTTCAGTAAGAGAATCAGGATGGGCACTTGATAGTCGGCAAAGCTATTCTAATTAGAGGGGGTGCTAGATGATTTAGGCAGTCTCATTCGCGTAACGCTACTGCGCTTGTGTCGATCGAGCCACGGCCATGCGTTTCCGGCCATCGAGCGGCCGTGGTCGAGGGCGTACCGCAAGGAAGCGATATGCTGAACGCAACTCTACAGGAACTGTTTAAAAGAAAAGTACAAAATACTATACGGCACAATGCCATTGCCGCGACACATATGCATTTGTTCTGTGTACGTGCTCGTTTTAGTCATGAAATTCAACTTTTTACGTGTTTGTCGTTTCCTGCATGAAGTAAGAAACAGCGTGACTGGAATGAAGGTAAGCATCTCTGTACGGTTATTTCGTTGAATAAATGCTTTTACTTCGATCAAATACAAATACACTGATGGCAGACACATGGACAGGGGGCGCAGACTTTCTATCAGATCTCTATCTTTAGATATCTATATATCTATCTATCTATCTATCTATCTATCTATCTATCTATCTATCTATCTATCTATCTATCTATCTATCTATCTATCTATCTATCTATCTATCTATCTATCTATCCGCCTACGTGTTGGTGCTCTCATGGTCGTTTCGTTAACCTGGTAGGCTCCCCGCACACTCGATTCCCGCAGGGCATCGATTCCCGCAGGGCGTGGCATCTGCCGGCTTTTCAAGATTCGTACGTATAATTTCGAGCACTGATCTCCAAGCTTATGGAAAAGCAACGGTTAACGAGCCCACCGTGATTCTATACTTGTTAGTGCGTTTCCGTATATATCCCTATTAGCGTGAAACCTTGTTACGTTGTTTATTACGGAAATGGATGTGCGATCGAAAAAAAAAAAGTAATAAGCTTACGAAATCATGTGCTCCAGCGGGACGTCAAATACTGTGCCTGAGTACCAGGCATATAACGAGATAGCCACATAGTGAAGAAAGATGTGAAGCATATATATATTCGCACGTAAAAATTTACACAATACAAATCTCACGATGAATGTCGACGCTATAATGCAATTAACATTGAAGGAATGTAGCGACATATCGCACTGCCACCGCCGAAACGCGTGATGTATAAGGCGGGCACTGCAGCCGGGATCCTCTATCGCTCAACCCTGGACACGCTGCGCCATCTAGCGCCGCCGCCTCGAAATTCGAGTGTGACGCGCATGTAAATATATATTCAGACACAAATGCCTGAATATACAGTGTGTCCGTAAAATCATGGTGCACTTTCGACCGGTCACAGAAAACCAACGCAACAAGATAGAAATGTGAAATCTTCACCAAATATAAGGAAAACTCTCCAAGTTTTATACCTGTTCAGTGAAGTTCGATGAGGCCTCCATTTGTTGCCTTACACACATCTAAACGATATTGAAGTTCTTCCCGCACACGGTTAAGGAAGTCTGGTGTAATAGAGTGAGTAACGTCTGTGATTCTCTCTTTTAAATGGCTAATGTCGTTGATCTGCTCACTGTACACATGTTGCTTCACATAACCCCACAAGTTCATGGTGCTGGGTCATCACCTGTGCGGCGCAGTTATCCCCTGTGTGTGCACACCCTTGAACATCATACTACGGAAACCTGGGCAGTTTCCCTTTTGTTTGCTGAAGATTTCACATTTCTAACTTGTTTTGTTGCTTTCCTGCGATTGGTCAAAGTGCACCATGCCTTTATGGATGCAATGTATACGACGCGGTTTGAATCCCGTCCAGCATCGGATAGATTTTAACGGATTTTATTGCGATATAAAATGTATGGACACTCCAGGCACATTTCTGCCGCCGCCGTCACCGTGATGTTCCGTATAAAGTCCAAGGGCGATAATAACGTCGCCGCGCGCCGTACGCTGTATGTGCGAGTAAAAGCATGTGAGGGTGAGCCCACCATGGCGGCTCAATTTCGCGCCCGCAAGGAACCGGGGGAGGGAGCGGAGGGAAAGGGCACGCGTTCTACTCCGGCGGCTCCTACGTATGGCACGGCGACGCGGGCCCTATCTTGAAAGCGATCTTCGGTCGCGCGCGGCCAGCTGGCTGGGAGGAGGGTGGCGTTCTGCTACGGCGGCCACAGCGCATGGCGTGGCCGCCGGAGTGCGTAAAGTGTCCTAAGAATGCTAATCGCATTCAAATACTGCGCTAAAGTTATGTAAAGAATGTGTCTGACGCAAGGTATGCCTGAGACATTGGATTTAAACGTTCTTTCTAATGGCAAACAGCATGCTTACCTTATATATTTAGAAGTCCAACCTGAACATTCCGTTCACACCAGCAACATCTGTCCAAAAACCTCTTTGCTTCAACATCCCACCAATGAAGTCACTCGCGATGTTCTCTTACGTGTACAAACACCCTTGTGCCTTATCAGTTCGACGGCACAACACAGTCGTGAAAAAACACGCTATCAGAGACAAAAATAGCAATCGCAGCGGTTTAATCGAAATTCACAACCTGTCACATCAGTCATATCATCCTGGACGCGTGTGCGACGAACGGCAAACACGTTATTGAAAACAACGTACGAACGAGATTCTGAGTGAAAAAAAAATACCAGAACTTCACTCGTTCACGAGCCAACCGGTGACACCTGGCGGCCGCGAGGGCCTTCTTCCAGAAGGCTGCACGACCTCACTTCCAAGCGGAATCGCTCAGCACCGTCTAGGTCCGTGAGAGGGGAGCACGACTCCCTGCGGTTCCAGCTGCCGCCCTTCAGGACACTGGGCAGGGACACCGCGGCGACACCCGCTAACCTCGTGCAGGGCAGGGCGCCGTTCTCCTCACGAGCATCCGGGAACAGGAGCGACGCACTGCTGCACCCCAAGTCGAGTTTCTCCAGCGTCACTTGTCCGTGCACCACGTCGCCCTCGCGGATGTCTCCGACGTGCCACCGCTGCGGTTGCTTTGCGTCCAGCGGCCCGTCTAACGGGACGCGACAAGCGGCTGACGCCAGGCGACAATTCCGAGGCGGTGGCGGTTCCTTGACTTGCCACGTGCTGTCGTACAACTCGATGACGCTCGAGTAAGAAGAGACCTGCTCGGGCGGCCCACACTTGCGCCTCTCCAGGGGGGCGACGACCGCGGAACTGCTGCTGCCGTTGCGAGCGCCGTCGCTCTCCGTAGAAGGGTCGGCGTAGCCGTTGTACAGACCGGCCACGCTGTGGGCGGCCGAGTTGAGCTTGAAGGCCGCCATGCAGGAAGCCGAGTTGAGGCCGTAACAGAGGCAGACTGTTACGCTCAGCACGACTAGGACGACGAGGACGATGGCCAGTAGGAGGAGCAAGTGCATGACCGCGCAGCTAGCCGCATTACGCCTGCCCCTGCTGCTACAATGCGAACCGCTAGACGTGGTTCCGCAAATTAATACTCTGTTCTGTGGATGGTCGTGCCTGGTCCGATAGCGCACGGGCCAGCGTAACACAATTCCACTGAGGGCTTGATGAGATCTGCCGTACCCAGACGTAATGTCGTCGCTGGAGCGCTTGCGGCGTAACCTGCGTAGACAGAGCAACAGTGAAGCCGGTTCAACATGGTCCAGTTGTGCACACCGCTTTGTCTTTTTTTATTGCGACAGCAATTATATGGACACTCCAGGCACATTTCTGCCGTCGGCGTCGTCGTGATGTTCCGTATAAAGTCCAATGGCGATAACATCGTCGCCGCGCGCCGTATGGGCGAGTGAGAGCATGCGAGGGTGAGCCAGCGATGGTGGCTCATTCTTGCACGTGCAAGAGCGGAAGGCGCGCGGAGGAAACGCGCCGTATTCAGTCGGGCGTAAGACACTGGGGGGAGGGGGGCGTTCTACTTCGGCGACGGCTGCATATGGCGCGGTCGCGCGGGCCCTATCTTGAAAGCGATCTGCGATGGGGACAGAATGCGCGCCCAATGCTGCTGATAGCTTCGTGTGCGCTGTGTTCGCGCCACCTAGTTCGCGTTGAAGCGAGACTCAGAACAAAGGTCGGCACGCAAAAACACGTCATTTTTATAACGAAGGTCACTTCGCTCGCTGCTATTGCCGCGCATTCTCACTCCATCGTTTTGACAGAGAGTGGGCGCGGTCATCGAGTGAGATGTGTTCATCTTTGCTTGTGCATGCTTGACACCATGCTTGTTATTTTGGTTAGCAAGCGAATCTTTGGAAGTTTATACGGCCGATAAAGCTAATATCCCTACTTCGTACAGGTTTCTACTAATTTGCTATCGCAATCGATGTTTCGCTTTTCGGGCGATACTGCGACTCTTTTTTATTTTTTCGTTGACACGCAACAGTAAAGCCAGGACCAAGACATGCGAATTATGGCAGTGCCAAAGACGTTCAAGAAGGGCGCATGGACACGGCTCCTGTCATACGTGTCCAGCAGCATTCCACTTCTGGTCCTGCCTTTGTTTACTATAGCGCCGTGCTGTGCCTTGAAGCGCTGGCTACGATGTAGTAACCTCTTACTTATTTTTAACGAGACCAACTTCCTTCTGCGATGGTAACACACTGCATGCCTCAAAGCAAGTGTCGGGAAGCACGCCTTGTATATTGTCTGTCGAGAAGCAAGTTACGGGCGAGTAGCGTGTTAGGTCTGACGCTGGTTAACAATTAAAGTGCTGTCAGTAACGTCCTGAGCCCCGGCCAGCATGAAGGCCACCTGCGACTGGAGTGTTTTCTTTCGTTCTCCACAAGCAAGATAGCAGGGCGAGTTGCATCCTGTTTGCCTTTCCAGAACGAGGACAGCGGGGATAGAGAGATAAAGGGATTCGACAAAGAAAGAAGCAGCTTAGTAGCGCGAAGGTGCCATATAAAGGCGTGCTTCAGCGATCTTGTCCGACAGTCAAAAGCCTCAAAATTTACGACGAAGCCGCTTGCGAAAATCGCATCGTTGAAGTATCTCGAGCACTGAAATATACGAATATAACGAACCTGCAGTCTCCTGGCCTTCCTGCGGCTGTCTTCAAAGCAACGATGTTTACGGTGTCCTGAGTCACGGCGGGCTGCCGTGCCTTTCTACAACGCTGAAAAAAACAAAAAAACAAAGCGTTGTAACTACACCCGATTTCTTTGCAGTTATTCGATAGTTCCGCGTGTAAATAACAGCAAAAGGAAAGGGCAAAGACCGATTGTAATCGTCGCCGGACTTCACGAGTCCAAGAAGTTCGCATCTCTAATAGCCGATTTATCTTTAGTTATCTTTGCGAGCACCTGTTAACAGCAGGAAAAGGAGGTAATTAAACGTATACTGACCGTGTGCGGAGGACACGTGCGAGGTTCAGCCTCTCGCGGGTCATGGAAGCAATCGAAACCAACGACAGTCGTCAATTCGTGCACCTGACTGATAGCAGCGCGGCACGTGAACAAAGATAAACGGTTTTTAGCCCCCTTTCAGATAAAGCGATAACCTGCTCGCCGTGAGCACCGATTGCGTTGCGAGACGCTCGCTCTGTGAAGCTTCCCTGAAAGGCGATATATGTAACTGCTGAAACGGCAGTGCGATAATGCTCCCCACGTGAAATGCCGAGTATTCCTTCTGTGTGGGCTTTGTGCGCGGGATCAACGCTCGCCATTTATTTTTAATGCGAAAGCATTATGTGCCCCATGAGCCAGAAAAGCCAGCGTTGTCCGCAATGAGTCGTAACAAAGATCATCATCATCAGTGACGTCATCACCGTCTTTTATGACGTCAGTAATCCAGAAATAAAGTTAGAAGTTACAGTCTAAGGTGACTTAAGGTGGAGTAAAGTGAATCAAGGCGAAGTAAAGTGGATTGAGGTGGATAAAGGGGTTTAAGGTTGGTACAACTTAGAAAGGTGGATTAAGGTTGATTAAGGTAGAGTCGTGAAGGATACGTCAGAATGTATGACGTCACGTATCATGGACGTAACCACGTCAGCATGTTTTCGCATTCAGATCCCATATGGATACTTAAGTGACTGTCGATTTTCATCTCCTTTCCTTTTTTTTTTTTTTTTTTGTCTTCGCAAGCGCAGGAACCACATCCTGCAGCAGGTGCGCGCTAACTATACACCCCTTATACTATTCATCTGCGCCTTAACAGGCAATTATATTACTGAACTGCCAAACTGAGTGCACATTCGCCCGCTTGCAGTGGCTGACATCATTCGCTGTATGAAGCTCGAAACTAACCGTATTTGGTTGCCATTGCACAACACGTTAAGGGAGCTAAGAGGACGGAAGAAATAAGAAGTACACACGACGAGTAACGCATTCGCGTTCATCCCGCCGTCCTTGTACAGCCGTTAGCATAGTCCACAGTTTCAGGCATACCAACTCACTCAACTTTCAGCAGTGCCTGTATGGTTACAAGTGAGCTATATGTGGCGTAGATAAAGCTCCAGCATGATCTAATATCGTTCTTGGATTGCGGTCTCACATAATACCTCGAATAGGCTTGAGGCACTTCTGAAGAACCCTGGCCGTCGGCCAGGTTTTCAGCGCAGAATATCGAAGAAACCACTCGTGCGCGGACGATATATTCCACTCGCTAGGGCTGCCCACACTCTTCTTGAGTCTTTACATGGCGCATCGTATATCACCATAAAGGCTTCATCCTCATATACGAAAATAACTCGCTGCTATCACCGACCTATCTTGAAGACATACCACATGAACTTTGTCGTGTGCTGACACAAGACCGTGCTGCACCAACGATGCCCATAACTGAACCCGGGATCCCCTCAGTGCTATAAAAACTTTTTCGTTCAACAAACCTACGCTTTTTCTTTCCTTCCATGGAAAAATTTGTTGCGACTAAGTAAGACTGCCCCCACAGCACAGGAATTTGACAACGCCTGCGGTATCTCCTTCAATATTACCTTGAATTTTTACCCTAGAAGATGGCGCGGCTGTCTTATCTTCCCTAGCATCACGAGTTTTTGGCCCGATGGGGAAAAAAAAGAAAGAAAGACCTTCCTCGGAGAAAATCAGGCAGTCAGTAGAAAGCGGCACTAACATCCACAGAAGAGAATGAGGCGGCGCACATTCTCCACAGTGGAATATACGAACCTGGCGACACTGATGAGCGGTGAGGAACTGTAGAGCACCAGGACGGCAGTCGGTCCTTCGAGACTTGTCCGCGGCGGCTGGCTCGCAGGGTTGGTTGTCGTTGGCTTACGCGCCGTGTTGCGCGGGGGGGCTGGGTTAGGTGTTCGGGACGGCATCGGAAGTCAGTGGTTTCCGAGGGCCTCCCCGACTGCGCGGGCAAGTGCGCGAGGGGAGGGAGACATAAACGCGCGCCCTTATCTGAAGGCGCGCGGCAGAGCGTCATGCGCCTTCGGGGTGGGCACGCGGCGTCCCTCCGCGACGCGTAATCTTATCGCGGACGGGGGCCAAAGCGTCGCGGAGCTGACGCCTGTGCATGCCTTGTTGTCTTCAGTCAGAGGCAGGGCTGTACCTGGGCGGTTGCGACCTGTGCGACGGTCAGAGGCTCACTTATCGGCAGATACGCCGTCCTCTTTGTCTTCCTGGTATATAAAGACAGCGCCGCGGTACTTTTTTTTCTTTTTTTTTTGCGGCACAGGACAATCTCACAGTGGAACACCTTCACTGGTTTGCTCTTTTTTATATCTAGTTTCTTGGTTAATATTGCAGGTCGTCGCGCGCGAGCTTTCGGGTGATGTGGAAATCATTTTTCTTTCTGTGGGTGGCGCGTCGACTAGTAGGGGTATAATATACGTTGCCTAAGGCAAACACAAGTGTTGAGGGAGCCAGATTAACCAGCGAAGCAGTAAAGCTGTGCCTACCTTGTGGTGCGTGCGCTCTGGGCAAGTGCTTTTATACGGTACGCCCCTGTGCAGTGCGCAGAATACACGGCGAACGTGCTCGCGGCCACGCCGCCGTTCCAGGAAACTTTCCGAGCTCGGAAAGAGGCGCCGATTGCTGCAACCTCGGAAAGTGAGCTCGAACCGCCACTATCCCTGCATCTGTACCCTTATGAGCTTTGCAACTCGCTGAATGGGACAACTATAAGGGAGAGCACCATACCGGAAGCGAGCTATCTGTTCGAACCGTATACGTATCGTCAAGTGAACAGTCAGTCTACACAAATTATTACGCTCACGGATCATCCATGCGTGGTTATTAGTAACGACATCTTGATCGCTTTGATGCTGTGAGGCTGTTCGCACCTGTTGCTCAATTCGATAACTTGATATACGACCATTATGAGCCTATTTTATATGCCCACTACAGGATGAAGCTCTCTACCAGCGATCCATCTGAATCGGGAAGGCCAATTAGCATTCTCATGAGGGAGTGTGCCATTTAAGATCCTACCATTCGATAAGCTAAATTATCAAGCCTCTGTAAGGAATTAACTCAGCGCTGATCTAACGCTTGACGTATCTTATCTCCCTTGTTCGCCAAAAAAGCGAGCGTTTTCGGATTTTCGAATCCAATCGAATACGAATATTCGAGAAAAACAGTGACCGAATATCAAATGACATACCTAGCATTTTCACTTTCTAATGAAATTCAACTATAAATATCCTGTGGAGTCCGGTTCGCAAAGAAAGTAGCTCATTCACGTTATGCGTAAGATACGTGGCCTTCAACAGCTGGGCGTCAGGTCAACTGGGAGCCTTGTAAATGAGACATAGCGGAAAGGTGAACGTATCTGGTGCAGCAATGAAGTTACACGACAGTAATGAATTAACGACCACCTACGTATGGCATTTCTCCCTGTAGACTGTAACAACTGTTGTTCCTTGTAGTATTCCGAACAGAAACAGATATTCTAAAACTTCGAATCGTGAATTCCCGAATCGAATTGACTCTTTTATATGACTTCGAAAACTTCGAATGTTCCCACGCCCCCAAAATGAAACACATGAAATTAAATTGTAGGATTTAACGTCCCAAAACTGCACAACAGATAATGAGAGAGCCGTATCGGAGGTCCACGCATTAATTTCGGCCACCTGGAATTATTTAACGTGCACCTAATGCACGGTACCCGAGCGTTCTCGAATTCCACTGTGGCCGGCGCCACCGGGATCAAACCCACGACCACGTGCTCAGTAGCGCCTATGCCATAGCCACTCATGAGCTACTCGGTTGGTCCCGACAGGAAAGAAATTTGGAGGATCAGAAAAGAAATACTTTGTTGAGCTTCGCTAAAGAGCTAGAGACCAAGAATAGCACCTCCCAAAAAGTAACTGCCTGTCGGCTATTGCCGGTAACGTCCTGCTAGCCTTTTTTGTTTTTATGCGAAAGCGCCAAATGGCCCATTGAACAAAAAAAGCAGCCGTCTGTCACGCAGCAGCGAAACGCCACGCCACTTAAGCTCTCATTGCCATTGGCTGCGACGCCACGTCACGAGCGCGCCTCGACGGAGCTCCTGTTGGCTGCGACGCCACGTCACGAGCGCGCCTCGACGGAGCTCCTATTGGCTGCGACGCCACGTCACGAGCGCGCCTCGACGGAGCTCCTATTGGCTGCGACGCCACGTCACGAGCTCGCCTCGACGGAGCTCCTATTGGCTGCGACGCCACGTCACGAGCGCGCCTCGACGGAGCAGAGCGGCCGAAAGGGATCACCTGCTGCAGCGCAAGCGCGCCAGGCGTGGCGTGAGGGGAAAGCCTCTCTTCGCCCAAGACGTCGGTCGCATGCGGCGTTGGCACTGCAGGCGGCTGCTGCTGCTGCTTGCTGGCCCGGGAAGCACGTACCTCTATGGTACGTCACTCGCAGCGCAAAGTTCGAAGGACCACTCAGCGGAGTTCAATTGGACATTAATGCTTTCGCATTCACAACTCAAAGAAGTGCTTAGGTGTCCTCGGGGTTTTCTTTTTTTCTCTTTTTCTTTAGCGATAGGCTGTAGATCTCAAAAAAAAAAAAGAATGGGTCAGGAATGGCAGCACTTCTACCCTCTCTCTTTTTCTCTCTCTGCGTCTCTAGGTTCACGAAACGCAGGCGGCATTCCATCTGCGACACGTTCACGCCACCGCGTTTGTCCATTCCGCGAACTCCATCTGATGACCTCCCCGATCTTCCGACGGTTCCCGTTCCTGGTCCACGTTGGACAGCAGCGCGATCCAGATCTTCACGGTGACCCAGCAGCAGCGGACGCTGAGCAGAACCATCGCCACGCCAATCACGATGAAAGCGATCAGTGTGGCTTCCATGTCTCTCCAGTCATCTTTCAATCACACTTGCGTCGACTTGCGCATGAAGGCGGCACGGAACATCAGACCGTTCTGTAAATGGAAACGCTGGATTACAGGCTGGACAGGTGAATTACCATACACGGAATGTTTCAACTTTTATTCGGCAGAGAACGGTGGCTTCCCTTTGCGGAAAATGAGAGCTTAACTAGGAAGATATTACATCCAAAAGGATTTATCCGTCCGTCCGTTTGTCGGAAATATATATATTATAGCTACGATTTATTACTGTGAGAGCAGTTAGAAGCACGAAACTGCGTTCTCTCTGTCAGTCCGCCCGCCCGTCCGTCCCATCTGTTAAGCAGTCGTCATCATCAGCTGTGTTCCATTTGCGAGAGGGCAAGGTAGACAGCTAAGCGGACAGCGGTAATCTCAAGTCTCGTTCCAATTCTAACGAAGCTGACAGAGCAATATCAATTCAAAGTAGACAGCTTCACGAAGACAGCATCGAAGTTACAAACGATGCAAGCCAAGTTGCTGTGCAAAGAAGATGGCGAGTGAGCAGGACGCTTGGAAACTCGATGGGAGGGCCCGCGTTATCAATGGGATCAGCCGGCCGCGAACGGTTTATGATAAGAGTGGCTTAGAACCAAGCGGAATGCAACGCTACAACATCGCCGCCCATCTCTAGCTCCTTCCGTCAGGAATTATGACATGGCATCCGGATGGCTATACCTTTCTGAAAACACGGCGCGAAACTTGCAGAAAAAGAAATATTTTTAGAGCTGCAGTGTAAATATTGAGATAGTAATAACTGCAACATTTAAGTGATTACGGATAATGACCTGTGTGTCATTGTGTGTCATACCCCGAAAGAACTAAAATATTTGTTACATGCGTTGGTTATTAGTACGTAGAAGGCCTTCAGAAGCAAGAACGTACGCGAACAGCAGTGACACAGGGCAACACGTAGAACTTGCTTTTCATTGAAATTGTTTTCACTACTTTCCGTACTACAGCAACTTATGACATATGGCTTTGATATCTATATAAGCAGTGGGTTACGTTAATTTACATCCGGAGTTAAGTTCAACGTTTCCTTTTGTCGTCACTATTCAGAGCATTCAAAAGTTGTCTCCATATAAAGACACTGACTGAAAGGGATAGCTCCCTTTAGTCTCTCAGCCATGTCCAAGCGCAACAATTGCATACATGCCAACCTAGGGTCTTAAAAATTCGTAAAATTCCAGCAGACACGACGGAAAGGTAGACAGAAAGATGGTAGGCACTTGGTAACGTTCGCCCTCAGTACACATCATCCCGATTTTATTAACGATGATTTACTTTTAGATGCAACCCACCAGCAAAAGAAAACTTGGAACAGGAATGGTTCGCAAGCAACAGCTTTTAGATCACAGTGACCTTGCTCTGCCACGAGAGGGCGGTGCATCTACCTTCACAATTTCCTTCTTACAAGCATTTTTTTATCTTTTTTTGCAATCTTGCCCAGGTCCCATGTTTCCACACCTTTGAGAGAAGAATTCAGTTTTTTTCTTTTTTTTTCGTAATTCTTGACGCAACATTCGTAAAACCACAAAGCGAGCCCAAATTCAAGAAACTTGGGACAGTCGGCACTGGGAAGGCATGCAAATTTTGCCGGTGTGCGTCCGATACCGAGAAAAAAGGAAGGTTTGTTACCTTGCGCCAGTTTCCCGGCGGCTGGGATGAGGATGTCGGCACGACTCGAAGCCGACGGAACGCTTCGCACGTTGATTCATCGTCTCTTGGTATGTACGGCTCGCGAGTAACGGTAACGATTCGACACACAGCTCGACATGCAAATGCGAACATCGGGTTTGACCGTGGAGCCGTGTATATACACACTGAGCCCGCTGAGAGCACTAGACCATCGCCCGCCCGGGGACAGAGCACGTGGTCTTCTTTCACGAACGAGGTGGGAATAGAAGACGGATGTCGACGGCCCCCGCTTCATCCTCTCGTGCAGCGTCCGCTTTTCGCCTCAGATCTGATAAAGCGTTTCCCTGTGCCGCTTCGCGCCACAGGCACTCGAGGCACGAACACTACCTGGTGTGACGACGGCATCACGCAGCGCCCGACAGCTGCTGGCCGGTTTGTGCGAATCGGTGGTGTCTTTTCGCATCCCATGGTGATTTCGGACAATGTTGTAATTTTTTTTGCTCCGAGTGGCCGTCGCAGCTCTTTCGATACAACGTCTGAAGAGTCCCGCAGTGTGGGTGGCCTAAAGGAGGCAGACTTTTGAGCTAGTTGGTCTAGCATTCTGACGTACGCTAACTTAGCGCAAAGTGGCGGGCAGAAACAAACGAATAAAAAGAAACAGACGAAAGAAACAGGGGCAAAGTAGTGTGTGCAGTGAAGTGTCTGTGGAATATTTAAAACATTTGGTGAAAAATTTCTCAAACATGCGCTCGAATTTGTTATGCGGCCACTATATTAGGGCCCTAACTATATGCCATTTCTCAGTGTCCCGGATGGAAGTGTATGCGTTACACAGAGTTCTCATTCGGCGAAATTAGGGGGCAAGTTACGGGTCTTGTTTAGGCAAAATTCAAACTGTTTCGATTATTCACGTCCTTTGTAATAAATTGCGTAATCGGGGCATACATGATTGACTTCTACGACTGGCGCAAAATTGTGCACGGTGTGGTGGCATAACTACAAATGGCACCAAGATCAAACTTAGCAGTAATATCATCATCATCATCAGCCTGGTTACGCCCACTGCAGGGCAAAGGCCTCTCCCATACTTCAACAAACCCGGTCATGTTTCAATTGTGGCCATGTGGCCCCTGCAAACTTCTTAAGGTTTAAGTAATAAGGCTTAAGTAATAAGCGGACTAAATGGTAAACCAGTGTGCGAAGTTAAATGTGTGTAAATTACATACAGCTCTGGGGAAAAAAGTTATGAGAAAAAGTGTTTCCAAATGTCACATTGCCCTTATTAACTACGTTTCCCAATGCCTGAAAAAAAAAAGAACTCTGCGCAACACGATCTGCATATTTGACAGAAATAAGAGGCATCTTATGTGCAATGTGCCCCGAAATCTTGAAGTTATTGGCCTTAATAAGAGCGCGACAAAAATTCACGAAGCCTCGTTTTTACGGTATTTCCATGCGTGACAAGATGTTCGCCCGCTGTTCTCGGTGAAATAAAGGCACCTTTTTCTTTTGATGAAGCTAAGCTAGGAACCAGGTAATGGGTAATGTGTGGGCAAAATTCAATGTGGGTGGGTGTATTGTGTCTTTTGAAATAAATGACATTGCGAGTGTTTTACGAGCGCAAAAATTTCTGCCCTGGCAGAACAACAAATCATAACCAAACATAACCAGTAAAACAAAAAAGCTTTTACACAGATATACTCGCGAACAGAAGCACTACAATAGGATTTAGAGAAAGACATACAAGTAAGGCGAAACAAATAGGTTTTCAGGATATATAACGCAAACATTTGTTTTACAAAAGCGCCGTCACAGCATAGAATAGAATGGTTCGTTATTTGACACATTTACTATATCATTTGACAAACTGTTCCATTGTCTAATTGATTTTGGGGAAAAAAAAGAGTAGTAAAAATTGTTTGTTGTGCAGTTATAGGCTCAGATCTTTTTGTTATCACAGCGAGTCGATATGTAATCTGGTTCCAGAAGATAGTTATATCGATGGATACCTGCCTGACTGTTATATATTTGGTGTAATAGGTTGAGCCTTACCTTATGACAAATAAATCCTAGTGCGAAGTTAAATGTGTGTTGAATAAGTGCTGCCATTGCTAAAAATTTAAGCATATCTTGGAAAATGTCATACTTCTACCAGCTATGATTCCCAATAACCCAAAATAACTATATTTTATACCAACTTTATGTTTAGTGGAAACAGGCGACAGGTTCAGTGCAAGATTTGTGATGAAACTAACTTTCCTCGCCAGATTAAAAGCGCTGCAAATAATTACTGAACTCTCCCTTTAGGCGCTTATTTTTCCTTTATACGAGGCTTTTAGTAGCTTTCTACGGTGTCTTCGTTGAACTGCAATGTTCGCAATGTTTACATTTGTTGAAAATTAGAGGCAGGTTATAAGTAACGCATATGAAATTCAATGTGTGTGGAAAATTACAGGCCTTAGCAGTAAATTACATATTCAAGCTGTCCGGAGCATTATACCCGCATTTTAGGAACCATATAGAACTTAACATACTTGCTTGGGTGAACCGTGAACTCAACAGAATCACGTCTGTGGAAAATGGAGGGTGGGGGATAATATGACCAATATTCTCGCAAAGTGAAAATGCGTGTGAATGAATTACTGCAACTGCGAAATGTTTTTCTTTATTTTACCAGGTGCCCGAAAACGTTACGTGCTGGCAAGGTTTCAAACGGACCAGTTACATATAAGGGCAACGTTTTAAGGTGTGTGATTTAATTAGAGGTAACTGAAATTTTGATTGCAATTGATCGAAAGAGAGGTTCGCTGGAAATCGGGTTGCGATTTTGCAAGGTCACGGAAGTCTGCAGATTTTTTTAAATTTTATTGTATTGTAGGAATTCAATTACTAATACACGTTTGTTTTGTCTTTTTTTCCCGGTGTCCGTTTAACAGGGATCCGAAGCATGGTACATGATTGTTCCTGGCATTCTGCGCCCTATCGGATGCAGCGGTCAGAAATCAAACCCCACAACTCGTGCCCCATAGCACAACGCTAGCAGGTGTGCCAAAGCGCCGGGTTTCAACAGTATTCATTCTCGCATTCCGACAGCAACGCCGCAGCTAGAGCAAAAACTAATAAAGCAAAATTAGCAAGAAGCAAATATGCTCCATTCGGTGAGCGTGCTTCTATGATGCGGAGGAAAATTGGGGAATATTTGTGGAGAGGAGGCAGGCATTTTAGACTTTACTGCGCAAGAACCGTGTGTTAGTGTTGTGTATATATATACCAGTGACCAATACCAATATATATAACCAATAACCAACACACGGTTATTGTGCACTAAATAAGTATATAATATAGTGACAAGAGCAACAGAATTACGCTACAACGATCGGAACTACCGACAGTCAAGGGATAATTTGGTGTATTGTGGATAACATGATAGAACGGATCAATGACAGGGAGAACTACACACTATGCAAAAATAAATGATGCCATCATGAAGCACAATACGCTTTTGGATCGCATTAAACATGAAATATTTTGCAAAATGCGCACGGGTGCAACGGCACCAAGTTTCACGTTTGCAAACAGACTAGCATGCCTGTGACGAGACACCAATTATAGGTTTAGAATTAAGCAGAGGACTACTGGTAGACCATCTTTAGGGGTGCGTGTCATCACAGCAAACGAAACGATCCAAAAAGCCATGGGGTGGTCAAAATGCCAAGTGAAAGTGGGCAAAAAGCAAGCAAGCTCCGCACAGCAATATCAGCGGCCAGCGCAAATTTATTTCTGAAAATAGATAATACACCATCACAACAACACAGAACGAGATGCAAAGAGAGGTGCACAACAGCAACACCGCTCGTTTACGCCAGATGAATGAAACCAATGACAAGATTGCAATGACAACAACGAAAAGCATGTAACTTGTGAGTAGGCCTTCTCATGTATAACGTAAAACTGTCACCGTAACTTTGCCAGCCAAAAAAAGGCAACAAAACAGCAGGAATAGCCTATGAGTAACACTGAAAATATTTGACACCATGAATGAGTGAATAAAAAAGATAGTGCTCATTCCCTGAGGTGCACAACACTATGCCAATAATTTACTGGCTTCAAAGAGCGTTGATGTTTCAATGCACGGAAATATAAAAAAGAAAAAAGAAAATATATCATTCTCCTTTTTTTAAAAATAATGCGACTATTTTCAAGAAGTTCAGTAGGCACCACGCAAGTCCTCACGGGAAAATAAACAAATGTAAAGCTTGAAAATAAAGAACACATAGCTGCTCGTTTAAATTACGTTTGATCTTAGCATGAAAAAGCATAAGCTTGAACACACAAATATTCTTAGGTCTGTCACAATGTTAGAAATCATGTAAGCTTGAAGTGAGCACTAAACAGCTTAAGCTACCTGGTAAAGATGCACAACATCGCACAGTTCATCACAGTCTATCACCATACAAACACTGGGCTTAGCAAGGGATGAAACATGAGTATGCAAGTACAGGTGCCCCCAGAATAATTCGGAACGCCGGACACGCAGCTGCTCGTCGGCGGAGCGCGCCAGCGGATAAATACAGGCAAGATCTGCGCATGTGTGGTCTCCCTAGCGAGCAAGTTTCGCTCCCTAGTGCATCTAGATTGGCGTTGTCTTGCTCCAAAAAGGTAGCGCTAGGTGCCCTTTAGCATTGTTCAGGGGGGGCTGGGCGAATGAATGTCTGTAGCACAGCATGCACCATAATCTATAGATAAAGGTTTCTGGATGCCGTGCAGCGTATTCTCGCCATGGTCTGCATCCCGTGTGGGAGATAATGGCAATGCTTTGCGTGATTACGTGCTAGTGAGGCGGCTTGGCTACAACGACCTCGCTGCCCTATTTTTTCAACCGTGTTAGCCTGTCCTGCGAAGTATTGGTTCTTAAATTATCTCCCAATCCGTGGTACTAATAGCTTCGTAACACGAGGACAATTTCCACTTATACATGACCCCTCTTAACGGGTGTGTCTGCGATAGTGGCAATAAAAGAGTTTACAAAATGAAATAACGCGGCACGTTCCTCAAGGCCAGTTTCATGCACAGGAGGTCACCTCATTCCTTTTCCTCGTGGAAGGCCGCTCTTCGGGCCGCTTGCTCGCATGACCAGCTCTCGCTGGTCGACTGTGCTTGCCTAGAGATGTCCGCCAGGGGGCTCCCGGACGTCTAGGGGCCCAACCACATTTAAATAGATCCAATAAAGTTTTATCCATCCATCCATTCAAAGGGCACTTTAATGAACTCTTCACGACTGCAGTCATTTATTGACGCACCACATTACGTGGTTCGCATATATTGTGCGCCAATCAATCACGGAATCTGGATCATTGGAAGCGAGTATTCTTACGTATTGATCGCGTGTCGGCGTTTGTTGGTGTAGATATTCATTTTCATACTCATTTTCTTTTGCTCAGAGGGAATACACAATGATAATCAAGGGTAGGCTGTGTGAGCTGAATGAAAAAAAAAAAATACAGGAGAACATAGTAAATATAAATAACAGGAAGAACACTGGGTTCGTTTTTTCCACAGAAAAACAAAAATAATCGAAACGTAACTTTGTTTTGTCTAAAGCGGTTGGCATGTTCCGCTATCAACATCTCGCAATGTCCACGCGAAGCGCAGCTTGTAGGCAGCGTGGAATTGACTCGCAGAGTGCATCTACGAAGTCCCTCCTCTCACCAAGGCCCTTCCACTCGCGCGTTATGGCGAGCCAGAGGTCGTCGGCACTTGCCCCTCCAAGATTCAGCTTGGATAAACTTTCCTTCATCGTGCCCCACACGTTCTCCATAACATTGAAGTCTGCACTTTCGGAGGCAAGTCAAGAACGCGAACACCACATTTTTAAGAAGTTTTTCCACAGCTCTGGCCATGTGCACCGGCTCAGGTCTTGTTGGAACAAGTAGCAGCCATCTTTAAATGGCCCGTCAGGAGCGTATGGCAATAGGTGGAAGTCCTGAATTTCGCTGTAAACTTCAGCTGTGAACAATGGGGACAGTCGGATTATCGGACCAAGGCCCTCTTTGCTAATTGTTCCCCAAACGTTGAGAGCAGAGTGGCCGCTGTTGTAGATCTCGGAAACATACCCAGGCTCATATCTACACGAAAAGGAGGCAATAGATAATGGTCTTTTCAGATGAAAGACCTTTTGCGCGTCGGAAGAATTTGTGCTTAACAGATCAGAATGAAAAGGAAAATACCTGCAGTTGTATGGTCTCCATACCCGGCGCTCCTAATCCCATCTAGATGAAATGTCGATTTATCTGAGAATATGACTTCCTTCCATTCTTCACAGTCGTCCAGCGCTCATGTGCCCTGCCAAACTCAAGGCGCCGGCGTTTTTGGCACTCCGTAATGTGTGGCTTTTGTGCCGCCACAAATCCATGAAGACCAGCCTCACGCATGCGCCTTCTAATTGTTTCTTCATTGGCTTGCAGGTTGAGGGCTGTCTTGATCTGGCGGGCGCTCTAAAACGGATCGGCAACGGCTGCAGCAACAATCACAAGGTCGGACTCTTACAACGTGCATCGGTGTCGTCCCGATCGTGCTGCATCTTTGAGCGGCCATCTTCATCCCTGTATGCTTGGATTATTCGGTTGACCGCACTTATAGACTTTCCTGTGAGGCGCCATATCTCACGTTGAGGTATACCTTGTGAACTGAGCTTAATTATATTTCTCCGCACATTCATCGGCACTTTTTTCGGCATGTTGCCTCGATTGTAATAGGGCGGAATTCGCGTAACTGTCATTGCTTAAATATGTTCGTATCTTTTTATCAATCGAGCCGCCGATATCATCACGGTTGCATCAGACGCAAACGCCGCCCTTTGCCAGCGCTAGTCACGGTCACCTACCATAAATATATTGAGAAAATGATAAATACGGCCCACATGAAAAATGAAAAACAAAGGCGCCCAAGCACCCGACCAAGCAGACACGAGCGCTTATGCTCCAACGCGAGTGCATGTGCAGACACAGCTTGTCACAGACACCACCGGCCGAGCCCCCTTGATAAAACGTTAAGGGGCACCTAGGGCTACCGTTTTGAAGCAACGCAACCCAAACTAGATGCACTAGGGAGCCAACCCTGTTCGCTAGGGAGACCACGCACGCGCAGACCATGGTACTACTTTTTCCACGGGCGCGCTCCGTCGGCGAGCGGCCGCGTGTGTGGCGTTCCGAATTATTCTGAGAGCGCCTGTACATTTATACATGCGATTACACTGCCAGAAAACAAATAGCCTTGTGTATGATAACATATGCATAATAAGAAGGGGAAAAAAAAGTGGAACGTGGAAGCCAGAATATGTTGCTAAGAGGCTGTTCCTCCCCTTGGCAAAGATTAAAAGGAATGAAAATGCAACAAGTGGCAAAACACATAACGCCTCCCTAACAGTGCGATAAACAAATCTATCAGCTTAATTGAACACTAGAGCAACACATCACCATACTACTTCAGCTCACTTCATTCTGTGAGACACACTGACACATTTCAGCAAAGCAGCCATGTAGGAGTAAGATAAACACAACATTCTTCAAACACAAATGCACTCTTCACAACACAGTCCCAAATAGCAATACTATGCATATGCAAATTAATTTGTTTCACGGTAACAAGTGAACAGGTCTAATTTCTCAACATCTCCACCACAACTGCAAAGATAGCAATATACATTTCCGGCAAGTAGCTGCCCTAACTGCCACACATTGAAAAGTACCTGCAGGAACATTTATTTCTTGAGTATGAATAACAGTAACAATGAGAAATCAACACTATTTTTAAATATCATGCTATCAGAAGGCACTAACATTGTCCCTTGATTGTATTGTATTTTAGGATTTAGTGCTAGGCAAGTATGTTAAATGAGTGTGCACGGTAGAGTACAGCCAAGTAAAAAAAAAATGCCTGTCACTAGCTCCTGAATAAACACTTCTCTGTACCTACGTATATAAAACAAACGCCAAGTGGTCCTGCACACACCTTAGTGCACTCAGTGACAGCTTTCAGCATAGTGGTTCCTGAAATTAACTGTGGTGCTGTTACATGGACGTGCTTTCTTAGTGAGGACTTCAGATCTTTCTCGGCAAGCTAGGACTTTTCAGAACATGCCTGGGAATCAGCAGTTGTCACAAGTCATGATAGTTCAGTACATATAAAAAAAACAATCATATAAGATTCTTCCTTGGTTGTATTGTTACAAGGAATTATTACTATATCAAATTGTTTTGCTCTGGTCCACTGTTATAACAAGCGTCAGGTACAGTGCTCACGGAATGAAACGCGTCAATTTAGGGCTAAGTAGTGCGCATACTTTCGTTTCAACTGGCTGCAGTTCGTGTCACATCGACGTAATTTTGGCGCGAATGCTTACACCGGAGTCCTCGTCACGTTTGGTGACCAAATTCCTAGCGACATGACATGGTGCTCTCGCGTACTTTGCACATATGTAGGGTTCTACTAAATGCTCCGTGTCCTATTTCATTCCGTGAGCACTGCACACCACATTCAGGTCACCAAATTCGAAGAAAGAACAGTCTGCACTCACGGTGCAGCAGTCAAAATAAAAACATTCTCGTTTTGTTAAAAACTTTTGTGCTACCAGTGAGCAAATGTCAATGCAACATGTATTGATGTAGAACAAAGGCTTATTATAAAGACTTAATGACAAGAAAGGTTTACTGCACAGCCATGGGAACATTTCAGGCCATGCCATATTCAAGACAAGCTGAATGTTCCGTGTTAGTTTTCCCATGGAGCTTTCCCACTTTGTGTAGACGGTGGCGCTGGACATCCCTCTAGGTAATACTGCAAGACATTTTACTGCTTTAGGAGTCTCAATGTACATTGTGAATACCAATTGTCACAGCTTTAATGACACAAATGTGCGACGTCACACCTTGACTTACTTATGCTCACTTGCCTTCTATATGGAGAGAACTTGGTCATTAGAAGGGGCCAGAAGCACATGGAATCACTTGAGAAGCAACAAAAATGCATGAATTTTTTTTTTTTTTTTTACTAAAATGCAAGAGTTATTTCTCAACAGATTTGTGACATGCCTTCTCTGCACTGCACATTTCATAGGAATGAATCTTCATTACGTCTGCATGCAACTCTGGGCGCACTTCATATGGAAAGTATAACTTTAAAATGTAAAAACTCTGCCGAGCAGTGCTTAAATGTAAAACATGCTTTTGTTAATAAATTTATAGTCTTTTTCCTAGACACAAGTGTACCTATACGTATTAGTGCATTCAAAATTGAATGGTTTATGAGAGCACTGAGCAGTTAAACAATGTGCCCACAACCTTGGGCACCCCAAATAGGAACCCAGACACAGACATATGGTCCTCGTATCTGTACTGTTTTTCTACCGACTGTCTCCCTATTGGCGCTATCCAAAGTTATGGATCCCTACCAACTTGGCTGATGAGAGTGCTTGTTAAATGATGTGGTTTGACACATGTAAGCTTTTAATGCTATGTGTGGACGTTTTGATGGCAATGCAATTTTCATCAGTGTACACCTCAAGACACACATGCAGCATTCCAATAACGCCTCTTTTTTTCATGATCTACATACCTTGTGTTCAATATATGGGATCACACAACAGAGGCCGCAAGCGGTGATCACAAGTGCAGAAGAATGCAACCCTAATAAGTACTGCAGTAAAATGCCCTACAGCTAGAAAACAAATGCATCACACATCTCATGTCTCGAACAACTTTGCACTACTTGTCGCGTTATTAGGGGGCAGTACTGAGTATATGATTATTAGGCACACTTGCAAGGTATAAACTGATGGTAAGATGGTATAATGGTACAGATGGTAAGTTACTCTGGAATGCACTGCAATTTCGTGTGTGGCAGTAGCAGTAGTTGCATATAGAGAAATGTTATTCGCAGCATTCTACAGCTTCCTTTGTGTAGTCTGGCAACAATTATGGTCACTTTGTGTTAAGTACATAAGCATGCACCAGTCCACCATGGCAGCCAATCTTTTGTGACCCATAAATAAATGCATCCACTTGTAACAGGTACCGTTTGTAACAAGACGAAAGAAGCGGGCACTCTCTACAAGGCAAGCTTGTCTAGTTATGTCACCTAGAGAGAAAACTTGAGTGTCAAAATTTGGGCTGTATCATGTGAACAGCTATGCAGATGCGTATACTAAACTGCTGAGCCCAAAGCACAGTTACCCATCCAATTAGTGCTGTTGGAAAGTATTCTTCAACATTTAACATGCTAAGTTTCCGAATAGTTAACTAACACAATGTTACTGTGGGTATGTGCAGAGGGTCACATCTTTCTCACTTCAGCATAACAGATGACTTGAGAAGCAGCTGAGGAGAAAGACAAATCGAGAAATTTTTCAAACCTTGTGACCCTCAGTCACCTCCTCCACCCCTGTCGCAGCCACCTCCACTGTCGCAGCCACCTCCAGTGTCGCAGCCACCTCCACTGTCATGACCACCACTGTCATGACAACCGCTGTCATGGCCACCACTGCCATGTCCACCGCTATCACGTCCACCGCTATCATGTCCACCGCTATCATGTCCACCGCTATCATGGCCACAACTTTCGTGGCCGCTGTCAGCACCCCGACCAGCTTCCTCATCGCTGCTGGAATGACCAATGTCAGAAGACCAGCCACCAGGAGGGTAGTAGGAACCGGACCCAAAGCTGCTACGTTTGTAACCGTGGCTCTCCTTATGCTTCTTGTACTTTACGGGGGCTGTGTGCTTCTCTGTAGAGCGGCAGTACCGGTACAGGATCACAAGAAGCACTAGCACAATTACTATCACAACGGCAATGATGACGCCAATGATTACAGATGCCACCATGGTCTCGTTGTACTTCTACCTAAAAAAGTACAACGCAAGATGTGGTTACAAAAGGCACTCAAAGAGAAAGTCAAGCATGCAGATGCTGTGCCTATAGTGAACTGAGCATAGGTCTGGTATAGTGCATTTATATGTACACAAGGCTGAATGTAATGTTTATTGTGATGTGCTACATAAAGGATAACTATAGCCTTCAACTCTTATGATAAAAAAGTGATTTAATACACCAGCCCAAGTTTGCACATATCAAGCTACTTATAACTGCTACCTAAGTTGCAGGTGCTATAGGAAACTGCTAGATTTCCTGAGAAGATCTCTTTTATTATGACAAACATATTTCTTCATATGATAGGTGCTGGATCTGCTTTAATATGAGGCTTTCAACAACCTTTCAGAATTCAGAAAGCATAAAATGTTACAGAAAACTTACAAGCACATGCAATGCAAGAAGCACAGAAAAAAAATGGAATTGGAAGAAATATTATGCACTAATGCACCTCTCACCAATCTCACACTGAAACTACAATGGGAAAATTCATCTCAAATGAACTTCCCCCTTGCTCCAGCTTTGAAACATACGTTTAACAATTTACAAATTCCTAAAACTCTACAGGCACAGCAGATTGCCAGCTTCAATGTTACTGTGATGCAAATATGACTAGGACACAATGGCCACAAAATATCAATAAGAGTTACTTTTTGACAGAGTAATGAAGAAACAAACACATTTTAATTAATGCAGGTAGTTCAACAAAAGCTTTATCTTTATAGAAATTTCATGCGTTTCAGTTCATGGTGCAATGCAAAGAAGCAGACACTGCCTCAGAAACATCACTAGATAAGCAGTTAAACCTGAACAAATGCTGTGTATGCAAATGCCTCAACATGCCTGAAAGGGTCACTAAGGACAAACACTAATGTCTAGAGTGATACAGAATTCTGTCAAAGTTCTATGGTTTTCTCCTTGGCAGAAAAATGTTGGTCATTAGCGAATAAAATGAAGGCAGAACTCTGCAACTGAAATTACATTTTCAGCACCATCCACACCACGGTGGTGATGCGAAGTCATCAATTTCATCATATTTTGACACACTTTCAAGTTTTACTGCAGAGGAGGATGTCCAAAATGCTGTCAGCTTGAGTCCTTTCACACTTAACAAATGTGATGCATGTGAAAATTGATTACTTAGCCTTGAGAAGACACTTCAACCTATGCATTCCCAAATGAGACTCGACTCAAAGCTCTTCAGGTGGAGCACAGCGGCACCTCTCGACTGATGAATATGCTAAGATGTAATAAAGCTTCTCGCTAATTCCTCCGAGATGTTGCTTGAGAAACATACATTCATTCCAGTGCATTCAGGCAGAAACCGATAGCATTTGGGTGAAAAATTTTCGTTCACAAGTCAACTGGGAGTGCCATTAAAGAGCAGTGACCACTTCAGTTTGGAGGTAGCACTGCCATCCACTTCTTTGAGTCAAGTAGGAATTCTGAATGGAGGAACATTCTAGAATATGGGGCATAATATCCACAATATCACCGGGAGCTGGCATAAACATTTCGAGGCAGTGTCAGCCCCCTTTACATTTTCTGTTGTCTTTACATTAAGACAATCCTTCTGTATAGCTAAATTAACTAGCCTCAAGCAGACTGTGAAAATCCATGACGTCATAGCTTATAAGAAGCATGAATTGCAAGATGATGCTGACCTTTGACGGTTTTCCAACTCAGCAATGCTCCCTTCACTGCAAGACCATCTATTTAGCATTGCACAAGTGTAAACAACCAATCTAACGTCATTTCTTTAAAGTGTCCTTTTAAAGGGATACCAAGAGGGAATGTCAAATTAAAGGAATGACAACAGACACTTTCCAATTGCACAAGCACTACCACATGCTTCTCGCACGCAAATGGATGACACTTAGCAGCTAGGTATGAAAGCCGTCAACACTTATAAATAATTTTAAACTGATGCTAAAATTGGTCATGAAATCACAGGCTTGGCTTCAATGGCATTATCATGATGTCGCAACACAGAGCAAAATTTGCCATCGTTGTGTCGCAATAAAGATGGTTATGACAATTTTGCTCACAACAGATAAAACTGTTGCACTGATTTCCACTGGCTGGGCTCACATGTGGAAGCCACAGCGATCACAGGAACAGAGGAAGCCAGTTTGCCATGACATCACGATGCATTCCCCATCTGGGTAGTAAAACTGAATAGGGTCCGTAGAAACAAGCATTACAGTAAATTATTTGGAGTGCTCTCACACTTGCCCATTTTAAAGCGAAGCTTTCTTTGCAAACCTTCCCGGACTTTTCTAACTGTGGCTGGGTGCTTTCTCTCTTGCAGAATACCTCGTGCTAGGGACAGCATGACCATCTTTACTAACCTTACAGGTGTCCCGGCTGCTGGCTTGTAGTTCTACACCGTGATAAAAACAAATGATGCCTAGGTATCCCAACTGCAACATATCTGCATCATCAAGAGCACAATTCCTTTAATAAAACAAACCTTTCTATGCCTACTTTTCTATGGTTTGGGGTTCGGGGCATCTGCTTGGTTGGTCTTTACCAAGTGCAGTTTACTGTAGCATTATCTCCAGGATGGGCCAGCTCTAGTTGGTGCGCCGACACTGGATATGCACCTTGCCGTCTTCACCGGCAGGCATGTAATCGCTATGATGTAAAACCCTGTACACAATACAATCAGTTGCACGGCATTTATTTAACTGCCGAAATGTTCGCTTCTCAGATTCAAATGTGGGTTGCATCTGCATAATCTTTTGCTACAGTTTAGAGGGTTTGGACCTTCATAACAATATTTAATGCAAGGAAATGAAAGCTTAAAAATATGTCAGTACCTTTTCAAGCTGGATTGGTAAATTACACTTCTGGGATAACAGAATGACAGCAAGTTGCTATTTGATTTCATCATTATTTCTGGAATACCAGTCTCGCTGGGAGAGAAATATTGGCAAACCAGAAAAGATGCAAAAACAAATGAAAGGCAGTTCCTGTGCTAGCTCCTCATCCTGAGATTCGAACAGAATTTGCTCGGGACTAGTTACAGATTTATCAATAAACATGAGTTATATTGCAAATTAAAGAAACCAGAGACTCATTCTCTTGAGTTTCTACAACAATAATGCCCAAGCATGGGTAAATACCTTAAAACCCATGACGTCATACTGATAACAATGTCACTTCAGAATGTGTGTCAAATTTGGAAAGAAATATTGTGCCCTTCATTTTCTCCACCAACAATCAACCTCTCGCTGCCTATGCATTGAAAATCGAGTCAAGCAATAAGCACATTCTAGCACTAAAGAGCATACTTAGTGTGTTCTTTTGTGTTTCTCTAAGATCGTTCAGCAACCATCATTTCAGAAACGACCAGCAACCATCATTTCAGAAACCACCACATATGCCACCATCAGCCCATACATCACCACCGCATGCGCCACCATCACCGACCCCGCCACAATTCCCATCAACGGCACAATGGTCCGCAGATGTCATGTTAATTAGCAGCCCCGTTGCGTACATGGCAACTTCTGTGCCATCATTTTGCTGCTCTTTCAATGACCGTTGTGCGGCTTTTGCATTGCAGTAACAGCACGAGAAGATGAAGAGTGCGAAAAGTGAGGCAAGGCTGACAAGAATGATGGTTGTGCCTTCCATGGTGATTCACATGCATCCGACGAGTGAAGTGCACAAACAGCAGAGGAAAGGTGTTCAGTCAGCAGCAGAGTGCAACGACATGCCACTCTGCAAGCAAAAAGAATAAGCGACACTAAAAACATCTCGCAGTAAGCAGGCAAAGTGTGAGCAGGAAGCTGAGAAATACAGGTTCGAAACAAGAAAAGTTGTCAGACACCCAAATGCCACAATGCATTAGCTGACTGGCATTAATTAGCTGCAGTAGTAAATTTATCAAATAAGAAAGAATATCATGAATCACCTTTTGCTTTAATGTGCGTACTATTGTACCTAGCAGGACACCATTCAATTTTGAGTTTATGCATACAAATTGACTAAAGAGTAAATTTTGACTACACAGGGAATTATCTCTAACGAAAGTTTGTCCATGTGCTTAAGACATAGCAGCAAAAAAGGCAGATAAGGATTAGTAAATAGAAGGACACAGGTGCTTGAGTCGTCCCTTCTTTTATCATCCGTGCCCATATTTTCGCCTGCTATATCAAGAATACAATCCATCTTGCCTTAATTCTCTATTCTTTGCCACTATGAAGATACAGTATGAGACATACATACGTTTTCACTTGAGACAACAATAAAATAGTGGCTTTATGACTGAATGCAGGCATCATTTATGTAAGCAGCAGATGTGCACTACAACAACATTAAACATGGACTTGTACAACGCTTCAAAACATGATGTTGGCATGAGGCATTCTTTCTGATGTCACTAATTTTTAAAAATGGAGACTTTTCACTATATGCACTGCGCTACAGACCTTTTCACAACACTTGATGGAGGCCCCATGTTTGAGAATGAACTGTGGTAGGCGTACTTTCATTGTACTGAAGCAATCTGTAAGGAGCAGGTGCATGAGACTCCCATGCATGGCTGCCAAAGTCAAACAAAGCAGGCACCTGAAGTGATGTGAAAAGGTCCTGACATAATCAGAAAAAGCAAGGACTTAAAGATCCCCGGTTTTCTGAAAGATCAAGATTCAGGCCTCACCTGCTCAGCTTCAAGTACCAGCAGCTACAACACAAGCAGAAAATCAGTGAGAATAGCCAGTGGTGCAAAGCCCAAACAGGAGCAGAAAGCAATGAGGTTAGGAAGTGAAAGATGCAAGTGCCAAAGGGACGTGTAGCAGTGCTTCACAGTTAAAAGGCGCCACATCTTGAGAGCCTATAAAGCCAATCTGATGCAGATTTGTGCAGCGTCACAACCCTACGTGAGCAAAACAATGATGCCTACCACCAGTCCACCTTATTTCAGAGGACCGCTCTTACAACGGCCTGCGTCACGGTCTCAGTGATGGCTGCCACAGGGACAGTGGTGCCCAGTTGCGAACGTCGGCATGCGCACCAGAGAACACCCACTAGGGCTACCGAAACCAGCAGCAGACAGGATGCAATCAATGCTGCCCGCTCGGCAATCTCCATGGAAGTCCGGTGCAAGTTGTTTGGTAGTAAACCTTGAACCGATGTCACATGAGCCAAATCAGCTTTCAGGCAGTCATTAATTTTTAGCAGGTGATTATACTGCTGCTTTTTGATACCATTTCATGCTGATCACTCAACAGCACTATGTGAATAAAGAAGATTATTAAGACTTCAAGCAATTTAATAGCCGTTGCTCATGCTTCGCACATCAGCTGCAGCTGTGTTAAAATGAACTGGAAGTGATCTTGCCTTTCTTCTGCAAGAGCTGTACAACCTTAGCGAAACCATTCAGGGTGACAGTAAAATTATCCTGATAAAGAACGACTGTGACAAATCCTCAAAACGACTTTACCCCATCCTCAGCTGATCAATATCTCCTTTTCACACCAGGCTGCTTTACAGTGCAAACAGGTCTGTACCTAATAACGGTGACAAGTTCACAAAATGATCCTAGTTCCGGCAGACCTGCGAGTGCAGATCTCATTGTACACTTATGAGCAGCTTCACTTTCTTTTTTCTTTCCTACGTTTGCGTGCAATAATATTCTGCTTGTTTCCTGTGCCACACTGCATCTTCACTACAATGAAGTTATAAAACCTGCATATTTAAAAGGGCGGTACACAAAGGGACATGCACGTTCAGTTAAGTACCCTTTATTTTCAGTGCACACACACACACAAAAAGAACAGTATGCACGCTTGTACAACGTCAATAGAAAGGTATGCGAATGCTGAAGCGGCAGTATGTCTTTTTAGCTACCTGGCTGCCAGCGTTATTTATTCAGAGCTGTGGCAGGCTATAGTATTTACTCTTTAATGTCTTCAACCCAAAGCAAGAACCAAACTTGCTCATCCATATTTTTTCCTCTTTAGGTCTGTAAATGGGGCAACGGATTGCAATGTCCGGGTTTTATAAGTGTCTAATAACAGAGTTCATGCGAATTCCCTATTTTGGCAAGGCCGTACATTGTTTGGCCGAAGTCCTTCTGACTAATCAAAAGTTGTTTCGCTTCCACGATAACTCGCAATTTCACAGCTCAATGAGAGATTCTGATATAGTCTTTGACAAATAGTTGACGCTAGTAAGTTCTGGCCCACAGAAACGCGACGAACGCTAGCACGATGAACGAGTGGTTTATCGTAGCACACATCCTCTAGTATTTCAGTCTTACGACGCCTGCATTCCTCATGCAATAACTGACACCGACATGCGTTTTCTAATGGGACAAAGAAGATATGCTTGTGGAACATATTAAAAAGCGAGCACGAAAATGAACAGAACTTACTCACCGTAGCGCAGTGACCACCAAAACACACCACAGGGTACTTCTCTATGTTCAGGCAAACGTTAAACACGACGCCTGTGAAGACACCGTATGACTGTCCGTCCGCACGTGAGGCTACGTTGCAGCGACCAAGGCTAACCGCTTTGGCGAACTTTACCGCGTAGTCGCCGGAACGTAAATTTCCAACGTGTGGCAACACACAAGCAACGTAAATGACGTCCGCATGCTGGCGCCGCAAGAATTTTTTTCTTTTTTAATTCTCGACGAAAGCTTCTCGTAACCTTGTTTGTTGATCAGCTAATCAACTTGCCAAAAGCTGTTTACCTTTAGCAGTTAAGCGGACATACATACGCAAGGGTTCAGCTGTGAAAACAAAACACGAGGTGCACGCAGAAAAGTAAAAACTGAGGCTTCGTTTCACTCGGCCCAGCCCCTCCTTGTAACAGCCCAAGCAAACCCTGTGAAGGACGGTAGGCGTATGTCACCCATTTTACGATAGATGGCAGCACCAGTTCCAAGGTCTCCAACGGCGTCGTGAACCGCGTTGGACAAATGATCATGTCTACTAGCATGCTACTATACTACTCAGATACCAGAAGTAGAAACGACACGAGAGAATCTGGTAACAAGTTTTCCCATGATTTTTCATCGATCAGCGCTAGCAGCAGCAGCAACGTTTGCCAGCAGCGCAATCGGACGTTAAAAAAACGTGGCCTTTGAGATTACGTGATTCAGCTGCGCCAAATCTCGGAGGCCATGCACTGCATAGCGCCCGGTAAACTTCAACTATGGAGCGCATCGTTCACGTTAGGAATGCGGTTTCGTGACATTAGAGAGTTTTAGAATAGGGGCCCCAAACGTTTTGGGGCCCCAAAGAAATAGCGTCGAAGCCACTGCGCATGCGCGAGACGCAAACTGCGTTTGGGTTTTGCGTTGGGAACGCTATTTCACCGATTTAGCGGGAGCTCAAATAGCGTTCCCAAAAGCTTTGCGTCAACAAACATGGCGGCACCCATCGAAGCGACGGCTCTAACCTAGCACCAAACTGGGTTCGATTCGCGGTAATGCGTGAAGTTCGCAAGCTAGGAGAAGTGACTGCAGTTATCGCTTTCTCTCAACTAGCGTGTGTTATCAAGATTGATTCATTAGACGCCGCTGATTCCGAATTCGAGTGTGGATTTTATGGCTCGTAGGCCTAACACGGCTAAGCTTGGCTGGTGAAGGCACGTAAAGGTGGTTTTGTTGCTGCAAACTAAGCACAACTAATTGTTTGCTGCTTGAAGAATAACCTCTAAATTGTAATTAAACGCGAATACACGCAAGTCAAAATCACTATTCATATCATAAGATGGTATATTTTATTTAATTATTTTTAATCGTTTTTTTTAGACGCCGTAGTGGCGCTGTCAGCGCAAGACGCTATCTGCAAACGCAAAGCCCTATTCTAAAACTCTTCACTCTTGCGTGCCCCAATGCTAACACCCGTAAAGCTCTTTGGGGCCCCAAAATATTGGGGCCCCTATTCTAAAACTCCCTATTAGCTTGTAGAGCAGTGACACCCACACTGGGCTGTATTTTTTGCTTAAAGTATAACGTGGCATCGGTGTAAAGGTTTAGTATGGATGAATTCTTAAACATGGCAAGGAATGCTGTCAAAGCGGAGCACCAATTCTTCATTACGGGCGGCCCAGCTAGACCAGCGCTAACGTCGGGTGCCATGTTGTCACGTTGTGGGGTTACAAGCTGTGCGAGTGAGCCTATGCATAACAGAGTTGCGGCTGGAGCCCTCCATTCCATTCCTACTCCATTCCGGAGAGTGGAAATCCCCGTACGAAATGGTGAAATATGGACCCCCAATCTGGGGGTCTGAGTGGCTGAGATGATCCATTCAATTCCTGCAATTCCAGTAAATTAAACGGATTTTTCTATATTTTCTTACTACTTGTACATGCGTGCCTAGTAATGAAAACAAATTTTTGAAGTCTCAACAACATTTGAAATGCTGTTACACACTATTTTTCACCACAAGTACATATACTGTTTGGGACATGTTATCTCTGCAGCACGTTTTCACCTGTAACCTAATATTTGCTGTTTAACAGAAGACATATGTTAGCGGCGGGCATTATAAGTCACGAATATATGACCTGTTTGTCAAAAAAATTAGTTTCTGCGATCAAAATACGAGTATCTCCAAACGTCAATTTTTGAAGAGAGGACCACGTGTCAGTCTGTCATGCCGTCCCCTATTTCGAAACAAGTCTCTACATAAAAAAAAAGAACGAAAAGACTGGAGACGGCAAAAACTCATTCAGTTTCTATGCTGCACCAAAACGATGGCGAAAAAAGGCATAATAATTGAGGATTTCATAACTGACGTTTCACCTCGTCGGGATTATGTAATTTTTGCTCAATTTGTGCTTGAGCCTGTTTTCTTTTTTCTTTTTTTCACAGCCAAACATGAAACTAACTTAGCGGAGCATGAGTCACCGATTTTGCAAATACTAGCCTACAGTTACCCGTTCCTAACCGTTGAAGTTAGCTTTACCTTAGCTGTGCACGTGTTAGGCGTCACAACTATATCGCACGCTGCGATACATGCAGAATAAAGAAGGCTTGACTTCTGAATGAAGCAAACCATCTCAAAAAAAAAAAAAAACTTTAATTCTTCTGAAACTATTTTTATTCGAGTAAAGCAAAGTAAAGAGTAACCATGCACTGTTATGCTGGCCATGCATTTAGCTAGTTTATTCTGCCAATTTGATGACCAACATAAATCGAAACGCTTTTTTGAGGATTCTTTTTTTTTTTTTAATCTCTACTGGCATGTTACTGGAAGCCATTCTTTTTTCAGCATATCTGTCACAACCGTTTTCGAAGTCATTTCTGGCCACCTACAGCTCATTCCCTCCCCCCCCCCCCCCCTTTACTCATGCTCTTCCAAAATAATATTATTTCTGAGAACTAAAAGTGGCTGTCTTTAAATGCGCTTCAACCTTGTAACTAAGAATAGGTTTCCAGGTCGTCAGAGGTGTATAATGGCAATGCATTATTTATAATTATCATTGCAAAGGTAGTTACTTATAGGCAGATACTGAAAGAGCCGGTATTGAGCAAAAGTTGAGAGGTGCAATAAATTGGCGAAGTCAGGTTTAGTCGAATTGGCAAATTTAGCAGTTTCGTGGTCGCGCTTAAAATCAATATTTAGCTCTCCAGGAGTGTGCGCCCATTCCATTCCAGTTCGATCCATTCCGGAGTCTCGGGCTCCAATTCCATTCCCATGCATTACACCCGTCCGAGTGGTGCCACCATTCCACGCCCATTCCATCCAGGGAGTTTGGAAATGCGTAATAATTGCGGAATCATTCCAACTCCGGAGGTGCTATTCCGCAGCTCCGATGCATACGATTCAGCACTCTCCCTTCGAATACCACCATTTACGACGCACCAAGGCAGGAATTGAAAGAGTTTATGCCTTTCCGCATGAAAAATTTATTTAGGGGGTGAGAGAGTTGGGCCACACCCTGAAATGTTCTCCGTCCTAATAATTCTTGCTGTGATGGAGCGTGCACGACAGATACTTGATGGCGCAGCTTAACTTGTGGAGTTATAACTAGTATAACTATTTGTCAGCGCGGTCGTTAATTCGTGAGTAAAAAAAAAAAAAAAAAGAGTCGCAGTATGACCTTCCAAGTTGGCCGCGTTGGGCTAGTGACGAGTTCAAGTTCCTAATCACTGCGACACTGAACACCGCGTTGAAGTCGTCTGTGCAACTGTTCAAACACTTGGAAAGTTCCGTCGTGCCTCGACATTCTCGCGGTGGTCTTGACGTTGGCTACGTGACTAGCTGCACGTCAACGCTCCACGAAAGAAACAGCCGGTATTATTATATTCGGCGAAAACAACATACTATTCCAGCGTGTCAAGGATTGCACTGACGTTACGACTCTGAAACGTGGCACTGCAACCACAGAGAAAGGCTGCAACTGTGCGGCCGCTTGTGTTTCAAGTGTCACTGTCACCGTGCTGCCTTGACACAGTTTTGATTGCTTTCTCGGTCGCTTCACAACTTGTCCGCTCGCTCAGAATGATGCACTCAGTTGGGAGAACTTGAGCTCCTCTGATCTTCTATTTTGACGGTCTTCTTCTTGGCATACGTCTGGTAGGTCTGCGTGTATACGGTGTGCTTTCGCGGTGGTTCCACCGTTGGAGGCGGCGTATAATCTATTGGCGGCTCGATGTAGTACGGGTGGAACGGGTACCCGTTACGCTGCTGCTGCTGCTGCTGCTGCTGCTGATCGTGTAGAGGTGTCAGCGGCTGCGGCGGTTGCTTCGGCTGTGGCTGCGGCATCGGCTGTGGATACGGCTGTGGCGGTTCTTCCGGACGCCAGTGGTGATGGTACTGCTGGCGGGGATCCATGCACGGTGACTGCGGCTGCTGCTGTTCGTCGGCGAACAGTGGGTGCGTCATTTGGTTGCTGCTGCCTCCGTTGTTGCCGAGGTACGAGCGAACGTTGCAGAGCAGCCAGAGGCCAAATATGCCGCACGCGGCTATGACGATTAGTAGAATGAACCAGAGCAGCAGGTTCTCCATGAGCACCGCCAGGGCTGACGTGGGTGCGGGCCGTCTGCATGCAAGGCGCAAGCAAATCACTTAGAACTCAGGAAACAGCAATAGGAAGTTGTTTCAATTTTGATGAGCTTTCTTGCATTTGAAAGCAAAAGTTGAAGTCCACCGGCCTAGTACATTTAGTATTTATTTGTCATCAATGTGTTGTGATAATTATTCAAAATCGCGGAATAAGATAAGTAGAAATAAAACAAAGATGAACAAGGAATCAAGTTTACAACTGTGTAATTCAATAATATAAAAAAATTACCACAGTTCTCTGAACTGTACCTGTTTAGACATCATATAAAGCGGACAAAATTGACGTAACATAGTTTGCTTCAAAATATGCCACTAATCTGTGAGTAAGGCTTTTGCAAAACCCTCGTAGGAATTGTAGCAATTTCACATAAACTGCATCACCTCATATGCCACATTTTTCCGTTGTAGATGCTTTAACAGATACAGTTTAAAGAACTGCGAAGTCTGTCCTTGGTGCACAGTTGCGGACTTGTAAACTTCGTGCTTTTCTTATTTAACTTACCGATTTTCAGAAATTTTCGTGAGGGATTCAAGGATCTAAATCAACACTTTGCTTCCTGAAGTCGGTAGAATTCAGCGTTGTCTCTCAAATGTAACAAGCTTTATTCAAATCGTTTCCGTGGTTGTCTGTAAGGAGTGCATTTATGTGTTTTACATGTATTTGAATAGGGAATTCGGAGTTGACCCTAAGGTAATGCTTCCTCTCTGGAGAGGAATATTCGCACATTACACTTCTGCAAAAGCCGAATGGTCATGAGAGGAAGCTTAAAAGCCAGCGAAGGCAAAAAAAAAAAAATAATAAATGAATAATATAGAAGAGAGAGACAGAATGGCGGGTAGAGGACAAGCGTGTTCTGAAGTTCCATTATAGTGAACTAGAAGGGTCCCTTCTAGAACACCATAGTTCCATGCCCACCATGTGCAGCATGACGTCACGTATTTTGGCAGAGTCTACTCATGTTTAGTTCAATGATTATAAGAAAGCAAGGAATACATTGCATTCCTGAGAAACCATGAGTCCTAAACTAGCAATTTTTGAGAAGTTTGCCTTCGCCATAACTGCTGGCATGCGAGTACATACGCGGAAATGCGTGACATCACGTTGGCGCATCGGGCCCGAGGTTGCGGCGCGATATTCAAGAAAGGGAAGTTTGGCTTTCGTTTTTGTCAGCAATAATTTAGCTATATGGTCGAATTCAAAGAAAGTTACAGGATGGGTCCCTCGCATGTGTTTTATGTTCTTGTAAAGTTCGCGCCGTAAATTTCTTGATTATGACCGGCCAACAAGCTCTAACCAGGATTCTGATGAATAGTCGAAGGTCGTCTGCCGCCTATAGAAGAAAATACATTACATTTAAACATTTTTCTGCTGTAAGAATACGGAGATTTGCAAGTTGTAAAAAGCTGCGACTTCAAAGTAATGACGTCATCATCGCAATGGTACAAACGCTTCTTGGCGCCTTCATGCTTGCCTTTAATAGACAGAATGCCTTTAATCTGGCTATCTTGACGATTTGTCGCTGACGTGACGTGCACGCGCCAAGAGGAGACGTTCAAGAGAAAAGATCTAAAGAACGAAACATGCTGTACTGCCATACGATCGAAAACTTGCTCTTCCTTCAATATGTTTCTCGCTCGTGGGAACGCTACAGTGACAGCATTGTAGCCGTAACATGTGAAACAACAATCAGTCATAGCAAGGAAAAAACTTCCACTGAGCTTAATACTACTCATACCCAGTGTGCTTACATTTTGTCCGCGGTCTGTGTAGACAAGCCTTTACATTATCGACACCCTAGAAAACAAAAGAACAATGAGCTCATTCTGCCAGCACTTACCTGGCCGAGATTTGGAAGGTAACAATGTAGCGTGAGAGCAAGCTAACGATCCTGCAACGATCGATCGAACGGAAAATGATAGGCCTAACCTTAGTGAAGAAGGCAGTATACGGATTTCAGAACAAAAGCGGACACACATCTACTAAAATTAAGATGAAGTGAAGTTCGACGCTTCGCGTAACACGTAGGGTAGATGGCCAGTGGTCTAGCTATTAGAGTAAGAGAATGGATGCGAAACGAAGAGAAGCGCAGTAGAGGGTTCCAGACGATTAGCTACAGAGCTATGAAATAAGTAAGGAAATAAGCAGCAAGGTGCCGCTGATCATGCAAGGCGTTCACTCGCGTTCTTTGCGTTCGTTTGCACGAGGCTAGCCATTAACGCCCCTAGCTTTCAGTCTCCTCATTTAAAAAAAAAAGGAAAAAAAAAAACTTCCTACACGATAAGGTTCATGCACGTATACCTGAGAAGCAAAAGCGTAGTGCGTGGTGCACCGATGTTCGTCGCAGTGGCGTAGTCGACGCTGCGCTGCTGCTTTAGGGGCGCGGCAACAAGCAGGGTGCGACTCGTCGGCGCGTTTTCGGCAGGAGCACGGGGTGTTGCTCGGTACGTCGGCCCGGCGGCGCGGTGGAATAACGTTGTCGCCTCAAACAGCGGCCGTCTCCTTCCGTGCCCGAATAGGCCATGTGGAACGGATGCTAACAGTGTGTGGCTCTAGCCGCGTATCCAGCTTGGCGAGGCGAGGGTGAAAGCCGCGGCAACCCCCCCACACCGCCTGCCGCAGCCAGCCACTGTCGGAAACCTGGCTCCGTTGCCGCTCTCGTTTGGGTTTCCCGACCTCCCGCTTGCCGCCGCGGGAGGACCGGGTGACGTCGTCGGCCGCCAGCGCGTTTCCTAAAACCTAACCCTCTGCCGTGTCTGTCAGAAGCGCAACAATGAGATCCGTACAAGACCTGCGAGGGAAATTGTTTCCGAGTTATCTGTGTGCCCTTAAGGCTGCCTGCAGCGTTTCCGCTGTGCTGTGGCGGCGGAGATATCCGTGCGGGGATGTATATATTACGGCTCCTCTCAGTGCAGTATGAGCAGACCTTGCGGCACGTTGATCCACGATTAGTTGTAACGGCGTTTTTCAAGCGCATATGTGTGACCCGTGGACATTGTTGTTGAAGGGACACTACAGAAGCACTTCATATTGATAAACTATATTCTCTTGAAACTCTCGTGTATGTTAACTTCGTGGCTGTGCACTAATTATTGGAAAACAAAACGAAGGGCCCCGCTGCGGTACCGCGGGGTTCACGGCACCCTGCTGCTGCGTTTGAGGTTTCGAGTTCGACTGCCGAGGGCGGCTGCCGCGTTTCGATGGAAGCGAAACGCAAAAAAACGCTCGCGTTAAAGAACCCTATAGGGTGGCCAGAGCTAATCCAGGGAACCTGCACTACAACGCCTCATATAGCTCCGGTGTTGTTTTGGAGCCATCCCACGGTTCAATTAAACCCACGAATCAATCAGTGAATTGGTCAATCAGAAAACGAAGGTCAAACTTCCCATGTTCATTTTTATTGCCGAAACCTCAGCTCCACATGCGATGTATACCTCAGAGTGAAGCAATTATCGTGCAGTCTACAGCGTGAATCCATGACTTCCTATATTCCTCTCTCTCTCTTTCTCTTTCTTTCTCTACAGCATGAAGGCCCGAAATGAGAACGTAGTAGACAGGACACAAGTACTTGACTTCCAACAGCGTTTTGTCCCTGCCATGTCTGCGTCCTCGTTTCGCCTTCGCCCTGTATAGACTCGCCATAATAGTCCAAACAGTCACCTCGCTAAGTCAGTGTGCGTGCGCGCGCGCGCGCGTGTGTGTGTGTGTGTGTGTGTGTGTGTGTGTGTGTGTGTGTGTGTGTGTGTGTTTGTTTGTGCAAAACCGCAAACACCCCGATCTCTGGCACCTGTCCACATGTTTGCTCGCGTGTAGTGCAAACCTGCATAGCGAAACCGGAGGCGCAGTGCGCCACACAACGCCCACCGTTCGCCCCCTCTCCCTTTCGGTCGCGGCGATCCGTAATGCGCGGCTCGCTATTATTTGCACACAAAGGGGATGATGCATTGAGTCGCCGCGCCTGACAGTCAGACGGCTTCAGCCCGTCGCGGTCGATGTCGTCGGTGGCGAGGATCAACCATTTATTAAAGCGTGCGTCGTTCAACGAGAGCGACAGGACAAATGTTTAACAAACTCTACGAGAGAGAGAGAGTAACAAATCAAAGTGAAAGTTTAACGACAAAGGGCCGTGCGCTGATACACGGAAGAAGTCCCGAAACGATATGCGTCAGCAATCGCCGCGCAAACTTGCCTATGCAATCGCAGTTCAATAAACGGTCGTTTCATTTCACGGCTGAATGAATAGGCCACTCGTGGGGCGTACTACAAGAGCAGTGACACATATGTGAAACATATGTGTCATATGTGAAACATATGTGTCATATGTGAAACATATGTTTTAGGTAGTAGAAACTCTACCGCTTGCTTCCCGCGCGTAGACACAGGTCAATTACGAAGGTCGGAAAATACTTCAAGCTTGACGCAAAAGGACAATATTAAGCAGCGTCAGATCGACAGATCATTCTTTAGAAGTCCATAATGTTTTGTCAGTGTGCCAATATATGGCTTTGTTGCGTAGGAAATTGCCACCGAAGCGTCCCGCTGATGCTCAATTTGAAACGCCTGCGCCAAAACGGACGAGTTGACGTTGTCTCCCCGTGATCTCCGTCTACGTAGCTTTCTGTGAGTAAGTAGCAGTGGTGACGTCACGCGAGAAGTACCATAGTCCAAGATAGGTGGCGCGCCATTCCGACTTTTTTTTTTATTTTCTCATTTTTCTCGCTCACGAAAGCTCTGTTGTCGTTAGAAATGGTGAATCCTGATGCAGAAGCCTAATCAGCCAATCTAGCTCGACTTAATGCTTTCCTTTAGTGCCGAACCTCTCCGGTACCGAACCTCTCAGATGCAAGTATATTATGGTAAATTATTTTGGGAGCTCTGATGATTGCCAGTGCTTTTTCTAGGCTTTAGATGGATTCTATTTTCGTAGTAACGGGAGCAAAAAAAAAAATGACAAGTCGAAACTTTCATGGCAGTGAATATGGTGCTTTAAATAAAACTGCATTACCAGATTACGTATCTGAAATAACAAAACGACGCACTCTTACCTTGAGGGGAGATCCGGCGGCCCAGAAAGTACAACAAGAGCAAAAAAAAAAAAAACGGATGGCCGCACACTTCCGTGAAGTTCGCGTGTACCAGCGACCTCCGACGTCAGGGATATCGACGTCTCCTCCTTTCTAGTTGCTTGTTTATCCGTAAACAAAGATTACTTCACGGTGCTCGAGGTGTACAAACCTCACCCCTAGAAACGAGAAACACACGGTACCGTGTACTAAGCCGCATTCTCTAACACCGTGCTTGGCAAGAAACAGGTGTAGAAGTGTTGATTGTTGGGCTAGTTGGTTTTTTTATAATTGAAGTAGTAACTTAGCGCGACAAAAGCACAGAGACAAGAAAGGTAGAGAAAGACAAGCGCTTCTCTTTGGCCACCTTTCTTGTCTCTGCGTTTTTATCGCGCTAAGCCACTACTTCAATTAAGGTACAGTTCCTTTAATCACTCTTTTATTCCGAGAACGATAACAGAGTGGAACGCATTAAAAGAATCTACAGGGTGTTGACAATGTGTAACCGGTCTGCAATATTGTCTCTGTTTACTTTTTTCTGTCTGCCCTGCTTCCACGGGCAAGCCTATAAGGGCCTGCAGCATGAACATAAAAATAAATATAACTGACCGGATGGCTCAGACTATAGCAAGTGTTTAGAACTTTTCTCCTGCGCTAAATAGGCCCAAGTGCGAAGAGATAGTTTCGAATCCGTGACGTCATGATGACGTAACATTGCTGTGGTACGGGCGCGAAATCTTGACGTTCATTCTTTATAATTAGCCGACCCTTTTCTGCCGAAGGAATTAACGCTGAGTTTTTAGAGAGCACTTCATCAATATAAGCGAACTCTTAATGTCAACACGTAATGTTTCTTTTTTCTTTTTTAATGTGCACTGCACGATAAATTACGTTAGGCTACGCCGCAAAACTACATCTTCATTTTTTTTAAAGTTCGCAAGATGACTACACCATTGACCCCAATATTTCTGAACAAAAGAAAGCGAGGTTTGGTATTATTTTGTTTTTCTTTCCTAACGAGAATTGTCCTTCCAGCAGAAAAAAAAAAAAAAAAGGAAGAAGAGTACGAATATTTTTGGATGGAATTCACAGGTCTAGTCAGATTTGGTGTTTCTCTTTTGACCCTCTATCACATGGTTTAATTTCTGAAACAAAAAAGAATAAACAGAGAGAACACTCGCGTTGAGATTGTTCAGCTATACCATGAGGGTGACGTGTCGTACATGCATCTGTCTAACCTTCGTGTCTGTGGCCTCAGACCTTCTTGTGGCTTTAAATTCTTACGGCTCACCTACATATAAAGCCGTTCCAGAAGCCAGAAGTACGAAGTTTATACAAATCCGTCTGTTCTGCCCATCATTCCCCCTGCTGGCTGAACCGCCACATTTCGCAGCTGCCCCTAAAAAAACACTCCAAAGACAAAGGGTGTAATAAAGTTGTAAACGTGACTCCATCATTGTAGTGCCAGCATGCCATATATAGGACACTTCCTTCCCCCTTCTTTTTGGAGTACGTGTGCTCCGCGTACTTCAACTCCGCCTCTTTTGGAGTCGACTACACTATAGTAATTCAACTCCACTTTATGGAAAGGGAGTAACCGCAGTAGTGCTGATATTGATCTATTGCAGCTGGGTAGTATGCCGAGCTCTGGCGCTGGAGTTACCGCTAGTAATTTTTTTTAGAACACCGTGTGCCCTTTTTACGCCTTTGCTATATTCTGACCCCTTCCTTTACTATTCCTTGTTCTCAGTGTGGGAGAGTGGAAAGTAAGTGTAGGTTTCTTTGCCCCATAATATCGAACACAACGGCGAGAAACGTATTCCCAAGAAGAACTTTATTTCTTCGTTCTACACCACCGCTTGGGGCTCGGAAAACAAACTCACTTTACCGAGCGGCAGCGGCTTGTAGTGTGTAGTCGAGAGACCATTTTCTCCGCAGGACATATATCCCCACATGCCCGAACAGTTCACCGAAACAAGTGCAAGCCAATGTGACACTGCTGCGACGAACGTAACAACATACACTCTGATAACACGACAGAAACCAGTAGCAAACAGAAAAAAAAAACAGAAAAAAAGTAGACGCATAGCACACGTAACACATTTTAACATTAAGAGCACGTGAAACAAACTGCACAGCGCACAGAAAGACTTCCTTATTCAGATAAAAATTAAATCTGCTCTGTCGAGAACGTGAATAAGGGGAGAAAAAATAACGATACCAGTACCAAGCGTGCCGATTGCGCTTTTATACAGCATCTCTGCAGACTGTAGTATAAGCTCTAGCGTTGAATCAGGAGATGACATTCTTGAAAAAAATCTGAATGGCAGCATGCGACTGGCTGTACGCTCTATTTCTTTCAGGCGGCAAGCAAAATAGGAATAAAAGAAAGAAAAAATAAAGGAAAGAAAAAGAAAAATATTAAAGTAAATTAGAAGAGAGCCTTAATCGCAATCATTGCAATGAAGCACCTCTGAAAGCTGGCAACCGTTGGCTACATGCTCTTGCCACGCCCTGACAGCATAAGGACGTGAAAACTAACCACGCCCATTACTTTGAAAGACGTAATCAACGAAACAGCCGTAACACATGAAATAGTCAGGCTAAGTAAACATTGTTTGGCATAAGAGAGAGAGAGAGGGGGCATCATACGCAACGGTTTTGTTAGAGCGCTGAGCAGATGGTTTGGACGCACGCACGTGGGTTAACAAGTGCTAACCGTGAAATGGGAGTTGCCTATCGTTCACGAGTAGTTTGCCGCTTAGTACGTGTTAGGTTATGTCGACAAGCACTGGAATCATGCAGCTGTACCTTTTCACAAATGCTCGAGCACGGTTTCTGTGCTCAAGCAGCGTTCAGATGATCAAAAAGAGGTCGAAAAACATAACGCGGAATTGGAAATTTATGGACCATCTGCTATTATACTCACCGGTACCTATGCCGCCCACATTCACTCTGGTGGAAATATTTAATTTTTTGCACGAAAAATCGAAGGTTTACGCAAGAGTCAGTCGTATTCTAGGCCACACATTCTGTAATCGCTTTCGAAAAGAAGTTGCGAGAACTGTTGCTCACGATTGCGTGCACTTTTCTATTTGCATTCTGAGGCTTTTGCTTCACTTTCTTTCTTTATCTCCTTTCTTTGTATTTTCACGGGAACAGTATTTCGCGAACGTAGGCTGGGACCCCACCTGCATATGCATTGTGTTGTCTGGCTTCCTGTCATTCAATTACATCGCGTTGCCGGTTCGTTTCTTGCAAACTTCCATTCTAACAACCTGACAATGGCTACAGCAGCATTGTAAATAAGATTGCAAGAAGCAGCTAAGTCCGGAATCCAGCCGCCATGGCAGTGCACCAAGAGTGAATCGCTGTAGTACATTCGAGGACAATGAAATACTCATAGAAAAGAGAGTGGAACAGTGAGTCGCTGTTTAGAAAAGTTTACGTATGCAGGCTAGTTTTTCATGTATTTCCTCATTCCGCGTACACACGGAATCACGGTTACCAAAGAAGGAAGGGTGGGTGGGGAGGGGGCAGAATATTAAGAAAAAGAAAGGATCGGAAAAAACCACAATGAGTACAGAAAACATGTCACTGTCTTTCCCGAGGACAAGCATAACGACATAACAAGGTTTGGATATGTACACATTCTTGGTGCGATGAGACGTGCGCTAAGGCTACAAATCCATCACAGATACAAAAATACAAAGAGAGACAAAGCTTTATGATAACAAACGGTAACATTGTGCACTGATGATCAGCACCATTGCCATCGAAGCCTTTCAAAGTGAACACCCTCACGCGAATAAATTATGAGAATATCGCAACCAGTGTGAAGAACAACTCTGGCGGTAAGAACAGCTTGACAATAACTATGAAAGAGCATATAAGGTAAAAAGAACCTGTTGTGTATATCATTCAAAGTTACACAGCAACACTTGTGTTCCCGTACACAAACAGACGCAGTCAAAGAACGTTCGACGTTTGAGTGAATGGCAACAATTCGAGGTGAGATAAACACCCAAGAGTCATAGCGAAGGCCCTCGTGAAGCCATCGCGAACACTCGCTGCGAACACACGGACGATAACAGCGTGAAAAAGGTATATGATAACATCAATGTCATGGCGAGTCGCGTAACGTACTCATATGTCAGCTCGCTGCGTACAGTCTGCGTAATCTGCGTAGAAGAGACAAGTGCGTATCATACAAACAGACCCTGCACGCAATCACTCTGTATAGAGAAAAACCCTTCCAATCCTTATTGCTTTGCTCAGATAGTTCGAAACGAAAGAAGGCAGTATACATAAGCGACGTGAAAACAATATGGCGCATGTCTCACAAGGCGCCTAAGCAACACAGAAAACGTGACCAACGTTACACACGTTGAGCCAATGTTGGCCCGACATTGGACCAGCTGGAGCTCACTTGGGCTGAACGTCAGCCCCCTCTTCCATGTGACAGCTGGATGAGCGCCGAGAATCCATCGGGTTGTTTATTGTGTTGAATTTTTAACACCAGTTTATTGAACAAAAAAGTCGACTGATACAAAGGCCCAAACAGACCAGAAGTGGACGCAAACCAGTAGAAAACACAGGGGGGTTCGAAAGTGAACATTAACCGTTCTGCTTTGCGAGCCCAATTATTATTGGTAAACGCGATAGCGAAGTTATATAGCAGGTGAGTACATTACGCCGAAACTCATCAGGCTTCAGCTTAAATGTCAGTGACCTCCGGAAGCAACCGTTAACAATTGTAGTTCATGAGTGCAATAACGCGTTAATTACAGTTAAGTGCTATTGTAACTCTAGGAGGGTAACTGTAATGCCGGAGTTGTCGAGCTTCATATTGTTCGTGCGTGACGGCGATATCAATTCGTCTACAGTCACCTCGAAGTCAAGTAGGAAACAAGTAGAACTGACCGACAGCTTTCTGCTTGGAAATATTAGAGCCATAACACGCTGTAATAAAGTATTGTAAAGTGTAAATACATCGGCACTGTGGCAGTAGTTTGGCATTCAAGCAGATGAACTTACCACGCGTTTCTTTACATGCTCGCGGATGAAAGTGGTGATAAGTTATGTGTTGTAGTATAGTAAATTGTGAATTAAAATACACGCACGCGAGGCCTGCTGCCACGTGGCGCCTTTCAACGGTTATCATGAGCACGTCACTACAACCCCTGCAGAAGTTCAGTGCAAACATCGTGTCTGCGTGCCTCTCACGAATATCTCGTGCAGGAGTTTGAATGTCGTGGCGAAATCTTGATACACCGTCCACGACTGCTCTCCAATTTACCTTACTTGGCTAAGATTGTACATGCTGCAAGAAGGCCAAATGACCGCAGTAAGTTTTTTCAAACAGGCCACACTGTTCCAATGCGACCGAGAGAGAGAGAGAGATAAGTTGGACCCTGTAACACGCGCGCGACCACCTACAAATTGTCCCCACGGAACACTCACTTGCGGGCAAGAGATGTCACAGGAAAACAAGCGAAGGCTTGTCATCAACTGAATGACCGTGCCACCCGTAGCCGTGCTTCAAACAGGACACCGGCTTTGTAGCGACTTTGCGGTGGTGCGGTGCTTTTGTGGCGATTTATTTCCTTCGCTTCTCTCTCCGTCATTGGATCGCAAGCCACCGCAACGATGTTACAACGGATGGTACGAAGAAATTAGCATCAAAGCAAAGGGATCGCTACAAACTACTGCCTTGCGTAAACTTTCTTTCTTGTTTTGAGCTGTGGGTACTACAGAATCAAAGAAACAACCCTGCGGCCAACGAAACTTCACGTGAAAACTACGTTATCCGTGGAACGCTGCGTGGCTGCCCCGCGGTGTTATTCTGAGCACTGTCGAATTCCGCCATATTGTCAAATTCTGAAGTGGAGGCGTTCTGAGCCAGTCAGAGAGGCTGTAGCAGCCCTGCGAGCCAATAAGAACTGGCAATGGCCAATTTGACAATGCGGCGAAATTTAACGACGTATAGTATACTATACCACACCCCACACTCTCCCAAGAGTTTCTGAACTGTTCACTCCATAGAGTTTCCTACAAAAACCACTAGAGAAAACTCTGGCGCTAGTGTCTACGGGTGCTGCAAGCATGGCGGTTGAGCCAGCGCGGGAATGATGGGCAGTAGATAGATAAGCCTCAGCTTCGTCCTTGTGGCTTGAAACGGCTTTGTCACTTTGCAAATCGATCAACTTCAACAACATATTGCGTTATAAGTGAAATACGCGTGTATGAAGTGTTAAAACGCCTTGGTGTGTTTAGAAAATGTCGAGTGCTTTGGAAATCAAGAAAGGTAAAGCGCAATAAATATAACGTTACAGGAACGTTCGAAGCCACAGGCACGAATATTAGACATATCCAAGTACTAACACCTATTCCCATGGCATCCGGACGAAACGCAGTGCCAGAGCTCCCTCTATGGTGAATTTCGTACGAAACTCTGATTCACTCCTCCCCGTCTTCGTCGGAGTCGCGAACCGCAGCATGGGCTCCGAACCCAGCGCCACCACCACTGGAAGGCTCGGATGGACCTCCGTGAAAGCCCTCGTTGACGTGGCTTACGGCGCTGTGCTCCTCCGGCGGCTTCCAGGTCGAAGACGTGGGGGCGGTGGCGGCGGCTTCGGAAGAGTGGTGGTCCTGCAACGGCGCAGTAGGGGGCCCGTACGGTTTGGTGAGGCTCACGGGCGTCGCGTAGTCCGGCTCCTTCTCTGCCGTCAGCGGCATGCCGCTCAGGTCTTCGTGGTGGTCGGCGTCGGGACTTCCGGGCACCTTGATGTCGGGCACGTCCAGGTCGTGGTTGTCCAGGCACTGCGTGGTCGAGCCCGAACCCCCGGGCCCGTCGTCGTCGCAGTCCTTGTAGTTGAGCACCGGGTACAGGCGACCGTGCTTGATGGTCGAGTTGGCGTTGATCATGCCGTAGTCCTTGGTGTCCGAGCAGAAGCGCTTGAACGCCACGTACAGGCCGATTAGTGTGATGCTGATGACGACGAACAGCACGATGCCCAAGATGATGCCGAAGATCATGGCGGCGGCTGGGGGGTGTGTCTCACTCTGCGAGGGACTTGGTGGTCAGCGAGTGGAATACTTGTGGCTGCAAAGACAAGCAGAGAACACGGTGTCATAGGGCTGTTTGCAACATTGTTCAAAGGAGGTTAAGGAAATCGGAGCGAAAAGCTTCTGCACGCACGAACTGCTGTGCTGCGCAGTTATGTGCATTGTAATCCTGATTTAGCTTCAGTGAGGGAGACCTAGTGGCAACTGTAACTAGAAGCGTGCGGAACTATTGATCAAGCGATTTTCTAAACGCGCAATGTGTTTGGCTGCACATTAAGCACCGTGTGGATAGTGTAACAGAAAACCAGGAAGTGCAGAAGAAAGGAAAACAAGCCACAAGCCACAAGCCAGACGTGCGAAAAGTAAATTCAAACCAACAAGACCCCTCAGCAAGCAGACGTGAACTCAAAACCACCCACAAAAGGATCTTGCTCTTGCTGTCATGCGTTATCCTGCTGTGGAACACGAGACTGCAAGATGTGCGGAAACCGTTACCATAGCTAGCCTATAGACACGTGTGTTCCGCACTTATGGGATGTCCTTCAGGAAGGCACTGTTCACACGTCCCCTAGCCGTAGTCTGAACCGACGTGTCCGCCACAATGCCGGCGTCGACGTTATCGTCTTCCGCCGTGAGGTCGCCCGCACCGGGAAGCACGACACCGTCGTCCACGCTGTCACCCCGCCAGAGCGGTCTCGTGTCCACTCGGGACGCGTGCTCCTTGAAGAGTCCCACTGGCATCTGCAGCAGCTTCGGCCTCGACACGAGCACGCCGTCTCGGTCATCGTGGTTCACGTCGTGCACCGAGAACGGGTCCGGCGTCTTGGTGATCTGCGACGAGACGCCACTGTCGGCTCCGGCCGACCTCTCCGGGCGGTCCCGACTGCGCACGAAGAACGGGTTGCCCACGTCCTCGTCTTCGTCTTCCTCCCTCACGCTGGGCATCGGAGGTGCCGGGTTCGGAGGAGGAGGCGGATGGGGCTGTCCCGGAGGAGGTGGCTGCCCCGGAGGCGGCACGGGGCCGTGGACGTCGCACATGTGGACGTGGTAGACGCCCGGGTCCTGCTTGCAGGGCTCGTTGCACTGGGGACACGGCGGACACTGCTGGTTCCGGATCTTGTTCTGGAAGTGGGCCCGGCGCTTGGCCCGCTTGGACGCCGTTATGCAGACGGACACGCAGAGGACGATGATGACTCCTACGGAGATGACGGCGAGGGCTCCGACGAAGATGGCCATCCCCGGACCGGCGTCGCCCAGGAAGCCGCCTTCGTTACCGCCTTCGTCGGGACTCGGCGTCCCTTCGGTGGCTGTCACCGACGCGTTGTAGTTGGTGCTGTTGGCGAGGGTGGCAGGCGTCGCTGAGCTCGGCAGGGTCGCCGCGCTGGCTTCCGTCCGCTCTGGCGGAACCGTCGGTGGGTCACTCGTCAGGTTAGCTGCTGCCATGACAATTTATTTTGTTCCGGGTGTAAGGTGAGTGGTTAGTGGGTGAAGTTGGCGTGTCTCGAGGGCACAGAGATAGAAGTACAGAAGGCGGGAGTTACGGATGCATCTGGAGAGAAGGGGAAGGAGAGATAGAGAGAAAGAGGAAGAAGGCAGGATATGGTAATCTTGCGCCATACAAATGGCAAAGAAAGCATGCCGATACGAGAAGAAACAAGGAATAGAGAAATTGAAGAATGAAACCATGAAATAATTCGTCGGTTAATATTTTATTTCAATTCTTCAGAAATGTTTCTCCCATACCGTGCGCAAGCGCAGAGTAAAAGCTCACGATAATTGTGAAACTGATAGGCAGAAGGCCCTTTCTTCCTGCCGGGAAACCAATACACTTATATCTTTGTTTTTTACCCACCACACTATTACTTAAGTGTTCTCTGCGGGGACAATTGTAAGCATATCAGTGCTGCTCATATATCTCATTTTAAAACTCAAAACACCACATCACAAACGACAGTGCTGCTTCCCGAGTTCGTCATTGCCATGGCACTGTCATCGTTTATTCTTTCAAAGTGCCCTTTCTCGTCTATTATGCAGTAAACAGGACAAAAAGAATGCTCATCATAGTCACGAACACACTAGAGTGTTGATTTGAGCTAGTTGGTTTGTTTTCATGCTGAAACGAGCGCAAAAGACGAATGGCAAGGACGACACAAGAGCTTGTCTCGTGTTCTAGGTCATCCGTCTCTTTTGCAACTGCTTCCACTATGCGTTATAGGTACAAGGTTCTTCAGTCACACCAGTTCCGGAACTCTACTTCGAACACCGGGCGCGTTCCGGTGCCTTTCTGTTGGGAGTTAACCGATGACGCGCCGCCAGCGAATAACAAGTTGAAACTCGCCGTCACCGATCGCCTGCTAAAAAGAGCGTGAAAATGTTAATATGCGGGAAAGAAAAGAGACACGGTGATTGATTGAAAGTATACGTATTTGGCTTTGCTGACAGTGCGTGCCTAAATCGTGTGTTTTTGGTTTACTGCACTTTTCTGCCTTTTTTTTTTTCCTGTGCTCGGAAAATGTCATTTTATAATTTGCCTTTTCGTCCACAGGTGTCGCGAGAGTTAGCAGAACGCCATCCTCCCCCCCCCCCCCCCCTTACATTGTACGCCAGTCACTGTGTCCATCGAGTTCTGAAGCACCGTTCCTATACGGGTGGTTTCGCAAATGGTACGCGTGGTTGAAGATTAGTCATATACTGTCCGCGTATATGTAATGCTACATTTCATAACGTTTGCAAACGTCATATCGCACCAGTGTAAGAGCCTTTATCCGCCAAAGTAGCACATTACGATAGTGATGTATTCTTGCGTAAACAATACATCACGAATATATGAAGGACCTATACACCGACCACGCCCGTGTTTACGAAACCTAGCTGGAATGATTACGTAGCACACGTCTCCTTCAATGCCGCCAGGGCACACATTCTGCTGGCTCGCCTATCTTAGCAACCTGAACAAGCAGCTGTTCTGAACGCGCGTGTTGTGATGCAGCCTCGCATAAAAAAGTCACTTCTCTCTGCTTATACGGGCTCTCCGCCAGTAAACAAATTCGCTCGAAACTGCTCGGCGCGCTCTTTTCGCGTTCTGGTTTGCAACTCTGTGCGTTTTTTTTTTTACGTAGCAACTGGACGTGCAGCCTTCGTAGGGAAACCTCGGCGATTAAACGCAGTACCTGTGCGTAATAGAAGCTTCTCGGAGAGTAAACTGCAGGAAACACCACAGTGCCTTCGGTCTTGTTCCGTTCCGTTCCGTTTCACTTTCTCCTTTTTTTTCCGCCCCTTCGACGACCGACCTTGCGATAGCAGGCCGTTTTACTACTGAGGCTAGAAGGGTTCTAGTTTTAACGCTTCAGTGGTGCCCGGCTGTTACTACGACACACACAGAGTCCCCTTCGCACGCAGAACACTTTGCATCGCTGGAAACGGCTCGCGAGCTTGACAGTGTGCGCTGCCCGGTGGCCGCCCAGTCACGCTCGCGTCTCCGCGAATAGCTACAGAAACAGCCCATTCCCCCCTCGAAAAAGAAAAAGTGCCACACCAAGGTCAGAGCCGTCAAGAGGGGGGTTCAAACCCGGGCCCCCTCGCCTCCCCAGTCTCTCTCCTCTGTCTCTTCCTCTTTCTCTCTTTACCTGCCCAACGGGCAAGAGCTCACCCGGCAACCGTGGGGCAGCAGGGAACAGCAATTAGTGATATTGGGGAGGGGAAAAAGAAAAAGAGGAACGAGCAGGCGGGCAGTCCGCGCGGCCATGCGTGTTTCCCATTCCGAAGAAGCGCGGTGAGGCCATGTCAAAGGGGGGGGGGGGGGGGGGTGCTTGCGGCGCACATAATTTGACCTCGCAAATGTCGCCGGCGAAACCAACTCGTGCGCGATGCGACGCTTCGTCAAGCAAGGAAGACCCACCGCCTGCAGCGGGTTCAGTTCGGCCACATGCTCAGACCCCCCCACTCTCCCCTTTCTTTCTCTTTCTCTGTCTCTCCCTTGCGCACACATCGAGGTTCTCTCTGCCTTATCGTTTTGTTTCTTTTTCCTCTCTGTTCGTTCGGTGTTTAATCTTTCCGTTTAGCTGCGCGGGCGTCCGAACCTCCTCCTCCGGTGTCATGCTCGCTCGCGGCGCGCGCGATTCGGCCATGGGCGCCGCTTCTGCCGCCGCTCAATGTAACCAGGTCGAGCATGCGTGGCGGCCTGGTCACACAGCGCTGACCACACATGGAACCGCGCGCGCGCGTTAGGAGAGTTGTGGCCTTCGCGATGGCCCCGTATTTCTCGCCTCGCCTCCCCCTCCCCGCTCCTTGCACTCTTTATAAAATTCGTGCCGTAATTCGCGACTCCGCCCGTGACCCGGCTGTGCGCGGCTGGCCTCCCGCTGTACATACATATACACGACCGCTTTCGGCGCCGGAGCAGGCCGCGTTATTTTCCCGCGCCGGCGTCGAAACATAAAATATGATCGCCTGTGTAACGAGAAAGGATGACCTGGCGGGCCGTTTTACTCGCTGCTTCGTATAATCTCGCGTTTTTCGCCCGTACATGCGCGGAAGAGCTCCAGAAATACAACATTTCGTCGAGCATTTCACTGCTCTTTCGGTCACATAACGCTCTTCTTCTATCAGATGACGTTTCACTGCTTGCTACACTGGCGACAACAAGGTATTATTGTAATCATTATGATTAGTTTTACTGTGTAAAGACTAGTGTAACTAACCATCGCCTTAATTTCTTTTCTTTCTTTTTCCTGCAGTCAACAGTGCGTTCGCAGTGTCAGCTCAGTCGGGATCTCCAGCGCAGACAAGGCACTGCAATAGTCGAAGGATTGCCGTGAACAGGTTTGCACTGAAGCTGCCAAGAATGAGTCCTCGGATGCAGCGATCAATGAATCTACAGATCGAGGATAAGGAACTGTAGAGAACCTGGATTACTGTACAAATCCAGGATCAGTGTGCGGATCCAATTTGGAAGGCGATTCAACCTCTGGTTGACGTCAATGAAAGACGATGTCTTCCTGAATGAGTTGGAGGCGAGAATACGGTGAGCGAACCATATAATTCGCGCTGAGAGGTCCGCAGAGTCTTAAACGACCGCGTCTGCCTTCGATCAGGGGGAGCAGCGTATCAAAAGGCTAAAGCTGTCACGAGAAAAGATTGCGAGAACGCTGTCCTTAAAACGGCACCACCGGTGCCGCACGGTGGTGCCACCGATATCGACTACACATTTTTTAGATCGCACAGTCTCCGGGATCGGCCCACGAAGAGACTATAGCAACACACAAAGCCTATTCGGGAAAGTGGTGGTATCAACTCGCCAAGAAAGACATTGTCTTCAATAACTTGAGCTGTATTTGCAGATTACATTTTTGGGATACCAAGAAAGCCAGTTTTCTCGTCAGATGAGACTCGATAAGGAAGAGCAAGGAGGGGGAGGCGGGGATAAAGTATTCGAAAAAGAATACTTTAACAAGCCTAAACGAAAGAGTCACTGGGTTGTGGTGATAACTTTTCTTTAAAAAAGCGTGCAGCTGCTCTTGTCTCAATGACAGCGCAGCGATATTGAATGGTGCGCGAATGTTAAAGATGCCTGGAACAGCACACGAGCTCGTTCACTTGCAGTCACATTCGCTGAAACACATTCATCCGCCCCTTCTCTGCTCCCGTGCTCGTTTTTTTGGTGTAACAACGAACCGTGTATCTTGCGCTCACCTGAAACGACAATGTACCCTAGAACGACGGCAGCACGCCGGATGAAGCGTCAACTCGTGACCTAGTCGACCCCGGAGGGTCCAGGCATTCCAAGTGATCAGGCTGCACCGCCAACGCAAACGGGTAAGCGTTCCAAGCGAAACGAGATCGCCTGCCGGCAAAGTGACGGCCAGCGACCCTGCAACTCGCGCCTGTATAGGAAGCCCCCGCCCAACAGTTCGCGGCAAATAGCGTCTCGCTTTGAACGACCCGCACAGGAATACTTTTACACACGCCCAAACTGTCTTCGCAGGAACGCGCGTGACAACAGCAACAACAACAACAACAAAAACATTCTCTTCTTTCGCGCGAATCCCGTCGTCAGGCGTTGACGCAGACGTAAAACAACGACACACTCATCGCTGGAAGCCTCCTGCTCGACCGAACGAGAGGGCGCTGGCGTCGTGCGACAGCAGGCCCCGGTGTTATGGTATTCAAAGAAAACAGTGAACAGACAGTGGAGATACAGGGCCAGGAAATACCTCGGGTAACGGAATATAAATATCTTGGTATATGGATAAACGAAGGCAATAGATATATGGAAACACAGTAAAAAACAATAACAGTGAAGGGGAAGAGAAATGCAGCCATAATGAAGCACAGAGCGCTATGGGGATACAATAGGTACGAGGTCCTCCGAGGTATGTGGAAAGGTGTAATGGTTCCAGGACTTACTTTTGGAAATGCGGTTGTTTGCTTTAAATCAGGGGTACAATCAGGACTCGATGGGAACCAAAGGTGAGTGGGTCGCCTCGCATTGGGCGCTCACGGGAAGACTACAAATGAAGCTGTGCAGGGTGATATGGGCTGGACTAGTTTTGAAGTGAGGGAAGCTCGCAGTAAAATTGAGTATGAAGAACGGCTGAGGAATATGGAAGAAAGTAAATGGGCTGGGAGAGTGTTCAGGTATCTGTACAGGAAAAACATTGATTCACAGTGGAGGAAAAGAACTAGGAAGCTTACCAGCAAGTATGCGGCCTGTAGGGTGGGCTACACAGCAACAAAGAAGGTCAAGCGGAAAGTCAGAGATGCTGAAATAATCTCATGGGTGGCGGCAAGGGAAAAGAAACCTGCCATGAGTAACTACTTAAGAGGAAAAAACGAAATCAGGAAAGAAACAATTTATGATAACTCAAAGGGAAGCTCATTACTTTTCGAAGCGAGATCGGGATGCCTTAGAACACGCACCTATAAAGCGAGATATAAGACGGAAGAAAAAGCATGTGCTTGCTGCGGTAAAGCTAGGGAGACTATGGAGCATGTTTTATTAGAATGTGAAGACGTCTACCCAGCGGTCGATTTAGGCGCCACTGGCCTCCTTGAAGCACTTGGGTTCAGCGAGAGCAGTGGAAAAGCAAACATGTGCGCAATAGGCATTAGTAAGAGGCGATTAGAGGATTGGTGGAAGTAGGGAAACGACAAAAAACGGAGACGTACAAAAGCACAGTTCGAAATAGGGGATCAGAACATTTGGCTGGGGTACCTAGGTAAGACATTAGGCAGTACAATAGCAAGAGCTTGGTGGCGCAACCTACGGCCCCGTTCCAAAGGGGACGCTCATAACAGCCATCCAGCAGCGCCCAGCTGGCCCGCGTACGAGGCGAGCGACTCGGCGCGTCAACGAAGATATATAGTGCATAGTGCCATCTCAAAGGCCCTTGCCGAGATTGTGCGTGTCGCCGCGGGTCAAGGCGAAAGCACCCTCTTGTCAACGAGTCCGCGTTTCAAACCGCCGCGAAACGCAGCGCAGTTCTCGGCTTGCCTGCCCGCTCCCTGGACTCGCCCGTGGCTGCGCCTCGTCTCGGCGACCGGGTTCGCCGCAACCCTTCTCGGTCAACAGCAGCGCGCCGGCTCTCGCGCGTCTGTGTGTGTATTTCCCCTTCTGGATGCGGCGGCGGGGCCAACGTCCGTTGTTCTCTCCGCGGCAAACAAGTTCTGCGATCCGCGCCGCCTCTCTGGCCGAATGCGCCCCAGTCGTAGTCGCGTGCCCCCGACGCTCTCCCCCTCCCAATCTTCTGCTGTTTTTTTTTTTTTTCCACACACATCGGCACACCCCGCATCTCAGTATCGCTACAGTGGCTAGTATGGCCTGTAGCGATACTGAGATGCGGGGTGTTTGTGCATGCAGGCGCACGCACGAACTCCTTTTTTCTGCGCTATCTTCCGCAGTGCAAGATTGCCCCCTTCCCTCCTGGCTTGTTTTCACGATGGTTGTGAGCGCGCGCCGCTCGCTGATTATCGCGGAGGCGCTTCTTGGGCTGTTGAGCCCCCCATTAGTTGGGCCAGGCCATTTCGTGACACCCGCCGGGCTGTTCTCGTTCGTTCTGAGTGGCGGTTGCCGCTCGACACGCTCCAAGTGATCGTTTGGCCTCGTTTTGCCATTTCTTGTTCTCAAAAGCCAGCAAACTTGACCTGCTGAGTCAGGTATGGTTCCACGCTCGGTCCACAGCCAGCAACGCTTAGTTAGAACAATGTTAGGTTAAGTTTAGGAAGCTGAAACTGCTGGCTATCATCCTCCTCATCATCATCATAAGCCTATTTTATCTCCACTGCAGGACGAAGGCCTCTTCCTACGATCTCCAATTACCCCTGTCCTGTGCCAACCGATTCCAACTGGCGTCTGCGAATTTCTTAATTTCATCACCCCACCTATAGCCTTCTGCCGTTCTCGACTGCGCTTCCCTTCTCTTGGCATCCATTCCGTAACCCTAATGGCGCACCGGTTATCCAACCTACGCATTACTGGAACTGAAACTGCTGGCTCTATGAACTGTTAAAGTACTCCATCGTGAACTGGAATAAAATAAAATGTGTAGAACCAACGAACATACTAGAATCAACGTGAAGCTAAGCTTTCGTGAAGCGCGGTTAGTTAAATCCTATACAAGAAAATTAGATGCGTGCAATCGTGTTTATCAGTCCTAAAGACGCTTACTAACTGCTCTGAAGGCCTTTTGTAGTATTGCTATTATTGCTAGTATTGTAGTATTGCAGTGTCGAATTATCTATATACAGGGAACTTTAGCTTTCTGAAGTTTATTTTTTGCTCTCCTTAAAAAAATTTCCTCATATTCTAGTTCTTATTGCTTAATAATTGATCTGGCTTTAACGATGACTCGTTTTTCTCGCGTATAATCGCAAAAGTGCGTGATGCCTCATATTCTTTATCTTTCCTTTCTTGTTGAAAGGGACTGTTCGTAACGTGTGTGCGAACGCTAAAAGACTGCCACGTCTTCTCTCTTTACTTGCAAATTACTGTCCTGCGTTCCGTAAGCAACTGCTAAATAGGTGTAAGGATTCACTTTATACCTAAAATAATCATGGTTCGATTATCTAACATTTCATGTCGCGGTGACGCCGTCGGCAAACTGCATTTGTTGCGAACACTTCCGTTCTCACGATAAACAAATCGCTCTGCTCTGAACGTAAAAGAAACGATGGCGATGATGGTTACACAGCGCCTACTACAATGACGATGATGATGGTGGCAATGATGCTGATTCGTGGCATCCATATCAAGATATATTCACCTAATTCACCGCCTTTATACTTCGCGAACCTTCGAGCATTTCCTTCACCTACCCACTCCGTAGGGCGGTGTTATACCGCGTACGCACGCAACATCTGTTGCAGAAACCTCCTTGGGGAAGCAGGCTGCCGAATCCAGCAACAAAAGACACCCCGCCGTCTGTGTACCGCCCCAAGGTCTACATCCCACTTCCGACCCCTGAGGTCCGCACGGCGTCTCACCCCCTCCCCCCTCCTCGGGAAGCGTTAGACAAGAGCCACTGACTTCCGGCCCATAGCGAAAGAACGGCGAGCCTCCATTCAAGGCAACCTGCGAACGCGCTTTGCATCCGAAACGCGTCGCAGCCAGCGGCGCCCCTTGAATGAGAGACACAGCCTGCGATACGCGGAGGATCGAGCGCCTCGAGTCCTCGACTGAACGTGTCGTAAACATCGCGAGATACTATGTGTACTACCTGGAAATGCTGAGGCGTAGGCCGTGTGTAAGACGCAACCTTAAGCTCGTAAACGTGCTTCCCTCTTGCGATTCGTGCAGGAGAAAAAAAAAAAGAATATTCAGCCCAACGATTCTGACGAGTGTGTGTCCCTTCGTACGTTCGCTATACTGTCGACAGCAGTGTTCGTAGAGCGATGGTTTGTTGTTCGGTCGTGGTTCGGTCACAGCCCGTTGTTAAGACCACGTGAAGTCAACAGACAATGAAGCCAATGAAGGCATAGGGGAAGCTAACTGTTCATTCAACTTCGAATGTAGAAATAATAAGGAAAAAATGAAAATGGACGAAAAGACAACCTGTCGCGGGTGGTAGCCGAACCCACATCGTCCGCCAATGGCCATCCTCCCGCTCAATTTCTTGGCTATCGCTGTATGTGTACTAGCTCTATAGCTGTGGGAGTGTTAGCCAGCGCCGCTCGTGGGCATGGCGGCGGATGTAGAACATTACTTCAGCCGCACGCGTCACGAGTATCACGTGACTTTAGGTGCGAAATATGAAGCAGTCTAATACTCACAGCAAAACTGTAAATTGGCAAGAAAAAGAACGCTCACATGACGCCTGGTAATAACGTCACTTATCTATTACTCAACATGCAACACGTTCGTAATATATCTCGAGTGACACATTACGCAAAGAAATGATGCATACAGCGAGGCATGAGGTATGCGTGTTTCGTTTGCCTTTTGCTCATCATCATTCTGTGTTCTTCAAGGAGTCGCAAAATTTCAAATTTGCAGACGCGGTTCAAGCGAGTTCGCTGTTGGGATAGTTGGTGCACGACATTCAGGACAAAAACAGTGCAAACAAACTGGGCAAGGGAGAGGGACAAACGCAGCAATGGCATGCAACTGAAGTGACCAACAGTGGGGCGAACATAAGGCATAACAGCCAGTGTTTCGACAAGAAGAAGGAGTTGTCTTCGTCGGCACAGTCCAGAACACGTGTCTCCATGCCGAAACTTTGGATCGAGGTTGTGGACTCTCCTGCTCGCCCGCTGTCGGCAACTCCCAAATCTCCAACTTCCCGCGAATCCTTTGTCTCGAGCGAGAACACTTCGAGTCATTTGAATACCACACTGTTGTGAATGCGTGGATTCAGGTCACACAAAGCAATCACCGCAGTCTTTTTTCTTCAGACATTTCTAGTCATTGTACGACTCGAGATAGAAACGTTGCACGCGCATGGCACGAAAGATAACTGCTCTTGTCTTCTGCGCTTAGAGAAACACATAAGCGCTCCACCATTGTGGTGCATGCATGCTTCAGGGGAAATGGAACTCTAAATAACAAACCCTTGGCAAAAAAAGCAACGGTAACACACTTAAAGATGAAATATAGCGAAATTACAGAAAATAGTAATTAAAAGAACATCTCAGAAAAGCTCAGCAAAAGGATGGAACCCCCCTATAGGAATCTCCCAAAGAACAATTTCTTTGCGATGCATGCAGCGTCGTCCACGTCCGCCACAGAATTCTTTGCTATGGCCTCCGAAATACATGCGCAGACGCCGCAACTCGCAGAGTCCACAGCGTATCTATAGCGCACAAGACCCCGCACAAATTGCCGCCAATCGATAATATTGTGCAGCAGGTCAGTGATTAGCGCGTCCGGCTTCCAACTGCAGAATACTGCAGGGACGTACGCTGCTGTCCACTGGTAAAGGGAGCACGCGAGTGTTTAGCACGTGCCAATCGTTTCCTCTGGCAAATGTATACAACACCCTGGATATACATGCAACACATGACTTGCGGTTAGTATATAGCCCTAGCATCGCTCCTACCCACCTGTGCATGCAGTTCAATCACGCGACTGCAGCAGGTGCTTTGACTTGCAGCGCCAGCAGAGTGAGAACCGCACATTAGAGTGTTCGCTTTAACAGTGTAGCACACTATACACGAGCTCGAATACCAGTGGTGGTGGACAGGGCAAAGTTTCGTTTTTCTTTTTGCTTCGCCGTATGGTAAAAGTAAATCTGAGGATGAGGTGACCTAACGACGACGGCGACGCAACATGGACGACAGACACAGCAAACACAGTTTCGAGCTCTTAAGTGCGCGTCGCAATCGAAAGGAAACCTGCCTCCTGCAAAACTACACCGATATTGACTCGTTCGTCCCTAACTGATTTCCTTGTAGAGAAGTCAAAGAACGACGCGAGAATGGCACCGCGGCATTCTCGTCGCAGCGGTCAGGTGTACGCACGCGCAAACGGCCCACGTCTGGCCTTGGTTCGAGCGCTCCTCCTTGTGGCGCATCGCGAGCAAAGAATCAAAACAACGACCACACGTCGAGGGGGCAAGCGAAGCGCGCGAGAGCGCACCCTTCGCGGGTTAAGCCTATTTCCGGTATACGCGCATTATCGGCGCGCGCGCCCGCAGGCGCAGCGACAGACGCCGTCGCCGCCAGGCAACGTCCCTGGCATGCTGTCAACTCGATCGTGTGACAGCGACGAGTCGCGTCAGCGCGCGCAGGCATGCCTGGGAAAACAGTATGTAGGTTCGCATGCGCACACTTGCCACGCAGGCGTTATCCGCCTGTATGTATACACGCATGCCATCGTGGAGGTATAGCATAGCGAGACCATTGTCTGCAGAAGACAATGCCCTGGGAAACTCGCGGGACGTTCCCGCGGAGAGCAGGACGCACGGAATATACAGGAGAAACAGACGCCGCTGTCGAACAGCTGCCGTCAGGCTTAACCCGAACACCGGGTTTTCTTTTTTTTTTTCTCTCTCTTTTTTCTTGTCTACAGAACCTTGCAGCAAGTATACCGTAGATGGTTTGCATTGACGTCACCGCGGCCGCCATCGTGCGTTATTTAGCGCATCGAGAAGCTGTGTGAACGAGAAACGTGAAGGCACCACACTGCAGGCGCGTCTCGCGCCGTACGAAATATTGATAACAGTGATAATCCGGTGAACAGAACCGTCGCTGCGGTCACCGAAAAAAAAGAAAAGGCTAAACAATGTACGCGCGATAATACGTTGCACTAAAGTCATATAATGCATGGCTGAGATGGTCGGGTACTGTAGTACGGCGAGACGCTGCATCCGTGACGTCACGTGAAAACTATCTAGCTTCGTGCTATCTGTTCTTAAACGTACGGCTTTTAACACCTCCGTGCATATATATAAGGTCGTAATAAAAATTATACCTGGCATTTCTGCGTCTAAGTGTGACGGCGAGTAATAGATGTGTGAACAACGAACCAGTCTAACTATAAAATGTGGCGGAATATTCTTAAAGTAGGCAGGTTTAGCATCGTTACTGCTCCCCATAGAGTTTCTCACTACATTACCTAGAGGGAAATCTGGCGCTGCTGCGCTGTGGTAAGCATGGGAATGCCGGTATATTGTGACTTCGGATTGGAATAGTTCTCGGAGAGACAGGTCACCTTGAAGGCGCGCTTGGCAAGCACCGTTCCGTCTGTCACAATGATTCATTTTCTACTAAAACAGCACGTAAAAAGCTGTTTTGGTTTTATTATTACGCAAAAACATGTTTTGTTTAACTATAAGAACATGTTATTGCGTGTACGATTATATGTTACGTAAAACGTATCAGCGGGCCGCTAAAGTTGGAGGACAGACGACAAGGTTCGCGCTCGCTTTGAAACAGTTTGTCGTCTGTTCTTGCTTTTCTTCGCTTGGTCATGCATTGTAGGTGAGTAAAGATGTAATACGCGTGAATGTAAACATTTTATGAAGATTTTACTTTGAGAACGCGTTATTTGTGTAGCCATATCCACGTTTTAGACCAAGCCTCTTACAACACCAGCCAACACGAGCCTCGCAGACACATATACTGTCATTCCCATGACGGCACGGTGCCCCCTTAAGAAACTCCCATAGACGGTGGCGCCAGATTTCCCTCTGTTATAATGAGAAACTCTATGCTGCTCCCGCCCCGCCCTATAGCTGCAGCAGCTAGGAACTACTTCGCGCGCTACCTAATCTGCGATGTGCATGCATCCATGGCACCTGCCACAGGCGCAGCGAAGAATCGGCTAGCACGCACGCAGACTTGGCAGCTGGCTCGGAAAGTATACTTTCCGAGCCAGCTGCCAAGCCTGCGTGCGAGCCACCGCTATCTATAGCGGTGGCTCTGCTACAACACTCCAACAAGACCGCTTATAGTATTAACGCATCCTACGATTCACCATGCTTGTTTGCGCCAGGCGTATGAACACGGTAACCGTAGTACAAGAACACTGCGCATTCGCGGCACAGTCACGGTATAGATCCCCCACCATCTATCCCAATCCAGCATCCCAATTCCCAATTCAGCAGCACTTCGAGCAAAATTGTTAAACTGCGCGAGAAAGACAGGACGCGAACAGAAACATAGATGCACATACAAGGCGCTTTGTGTGTGCATCTACGTTTCTGTTCACGTCCTGTCTTTCTCGCGCAGTTTAAAAATTTTGCTGAGTGTGGGAACCGGCTAGCCCAACAACATGCCTTACTTCGTCTATCCCAACACGCCGCACATACATTCGAAGTGCACCTCATCCTCGACCCCTCCCCTCCGCTATACACCAACCCAGTGCATGCACTTACCCCTTTCGATGCGTCTTCTGCGCGGCTGCGTCAAGCGACAACATACGGAGACCTGGCGGAATTCGGCTCGGTGAAGCCCCGAGATCGCACCGGCGCACCTCACCCGAAAAGCAACGGCCGCGGTGCGATCTCGGAGGCCACGGTGAAGCGTAAACGCCGCCTGTGAGGCCCTGGATTAATAACCTTCAGTAATGGATTTACTGTATGCGCTTACCGTAATCGAATCTGCCAGGGCACCGGCTTTGGGCACGCGTTGTAGGTAATGCGCGCTGGACATACGCGTTCGTGGTTGCGCATGGCGGGGGCGGTATACAACAGATCGGCAAGCCGCTGCGGAAGATGCAGGTAAATTTCGCGCTTGCGAAAGGTTCAGACCCATCGCCGAGTAAATGTACTGCACGCCACGTCGCCTCACCTGATGAATCTCGATCGTTTTGCGGGTCGCGTCGATGTCGGCAACAGCATGGATGCGCAGCGCTTAAAACTAATTCTTAACGACTTTACAGCGAATAAAAAAATAAAAGCTTCTCCGGTGCCAGGATCAAAATGTCGAGCGTGGTGCCAATTTTACGTAAACAAGTGGCGTTGACAGCGATTGCATCTGGCATATCCGAACGCGCACGCGCTCGCATGGCGGATCCGGCAAGAACGGGAAGTGCTTGATAAGGCAGGCCCGACTTACTGGCACGCCAGCAGGCTGCGTTTCCGCTATACCGCACGTGTCAGTGTTTTGGCTATATGTATATGGAAATCGTGGGCTGGCGTGATGTCGATATGGGTGTTCGCGTTGCTTTGAGTCGTTTGCAACTCGACTGTTGGTCATCCGAACGCCTCGCCCGGCCGTGCCCGTGGTGACCATCGCTGACGTACTATATATACATGCATGAAAGTTGAAACGCCTACATTGCGAGACGTTGATACGTTTTCATCAGAGCAACAGTTCACAACGGTCGCTATATTTAAACGCTTCATGGTGAAACGCCTGCACCTATACATCAAAACGCGTTTCTTCACTGATACATCAGTATATCTCATGCGTACGCCAAGACCACGCACGGATTGGAAGGAAGACCAGCCATGCTTTGTTTAACCATATAACGCGATCATTATGTTCACGATTTGTTTTTTAACTCTACGCATCGGCCGACACCGATAGTTTACTAAGGAACAGAGTGCGAACAAGGCGGGCCTCGTCTTGAGACGTTTCGACAATGACACCTGGCTATGCCCTGAGAAATTCCTTTATCCAAACGTTCGCTCTAGCGCTCCTTGTTCAAGCGATGTTGATCACTACAAGTCTCTATCAAACTGCGAGCATCCGTCTTCCTTGAATTTCACTGTGCGCGTAACATTGAAGGCCCTGTTGCAGTGTTTTCCCTGTGAGACCTTTTAGGTATGCATGCTCGTGCAATGTAAAGTTTCACCGTACAAGGATAATAAACTTCAACTTGGCTCAACTTGATTGACAAACGACTCTGCATGCTTTTTCTAAGCAGGTGACATATCCATAGAGAAAGAAACACGAAGTCAGTAAAGAAAAGCTCTCTAAGTCAGCCATTGGTCGTCGTCTTTCGAACGTGTTGCGTTCTCCCTCGACGCGGTCTGCGATTGGCACCTGGCGACAGCATCCGTAAATACAGTCGGCCGCAAAAGTTCACGGGGCACGGGCTGCGCGCGACAAATGCGTGTTTCTGCTCTATCAAGGCGTGGCACCTCTGATCCATAGGATCACTGTATTGTTCGCTAAGGCTACTAACACACTGAAACTTCGAACCCGAGGCTATAAGTGCACGGGCTTCGCGGGAATTCAGCTTCTTCGCAAATCCCGTGTCCCATAAACTTATGCGGCCGACTGCATGCTGCGCACCAACGGTTTCGCAACTAACACGTTTCTTATACTATACCGATAACCTTCTTATAGAATAATCAACAGTTACTAAACAAAGGGCCAACAAAATAAAGTATACGCGCTAGAGAAACGAATACACATTAAGGAATGCCAACGACGTAGCCCTCAGTCCTTCGGTAGCAAACACTATACCTATATAGGCCAAGAGCAGGTTCTTCTGACACGTTCCTGTTATCGCAAAGAGCGCATTTCCCTATCGTTCGGCAGGCAGCGACGGGGAAATGCTTCGTAAGTTGCCACCAATGTACCTCGTTCCCACTTTGGTTATACCCGTTTTATCGGCATTCCGCAGCTATCACTGCAGCGACTCGTTTTCCAGTCAGTGCTGATTTGCACCGAGCCTGATGCAACTGCTGCACGCGGCTCGCGAAACGCAAAGTCGTCATGGCGCGAGACGTATACTACAGCACCATGAAACTCGTTCTCGGCTTTCTTTTTTCTTTATCTCTTACAACCTCGAGGCCACCGTGCGTTCTCCCGGAGGACATCGATGGCGCCGACAGTGCGTGCTACGCATGCATATATATGTATACACGTGCACTCCAAATGTGCGTCGCCCATCGGCTCGTATGAAAGTCTCGGGCACGCCGGAGAGCCGCATGCATATGTGTCTACACACTGTATACTATCGTCTACAGCAAGTCCGACCACCGGCCATTTCCTGTGGCGCCTACAGTGTTGCGGAGCGCTTCTCGAGGTCTTCGTCCCCCTTGTAAGCGTGTTAGCATAAACATAGACTCTATGTTGCATGTGCGGCGTATATATACGTTTTAGGCTTCCCTTCTGGCGCTTAGAATGATGTTATACATAGTGAGGGCGCGAATTCAGCTGATGTATACTACTCTAGCACCGCTCTCTCTCTCTCTCTCTCTCTCTCTCTCTCTCTCTCTCACACACACACACATACACACACACACGCACACACACACAAACACAAACAAACACACACACACACAAATTCTCAGATCAGTAGTGATCTGAGAAGGAGCTTAATAATTGCGCCGTCTGGGCACGCAGCCGGGTACTCAGACTTCATTGCAGCCCGTATACTAACAACACATCGTTTAAGACGGCTTCCCTGGATATCCGGTCGCAAACTGCTTGAAATTTCAACGTTTTTTTTTTCGGATATCGCGGTCCAGCAAACTCTTGTCGTCCACTGCATCATATGCGTGCGCGCGCAGCGCGACAGAAGCAAATTTGTTTTTTTTTCCCCTTAACCGGCGGATGTCATGCGCCTCTTCGCATTCGCGTCGGGCGCTAAGTAGGAAGCTACATACACGGCGGCGGCAGCGGGTATATGCGCAGCTGCTCAACACTCGGTGACAGAGCTGCTACGAACGATGCATCGTTGCCCCCTCTGCTCGAGGCGGAGCGGGTTTGCACAAGAAAGGTGAACATATATGTACACTCCCGACGAAGAGAGAGAGAGAGAGCAAGGAGAGGAAAGGCAGGAAGGTCAACCAGGCGAGCGCCAGGTTTGCTACCCTACACTGTGAGTAAGGGAAATTGAAAGAGGGAGAGCAAGGAGTGCACGTGGGATGATGTATAGGGACTCTACAAGTGGTTCTCTTAAACCGGTGCACTTCAAGTAGTGTGCGAGTGCACGAATAGCTTTTTTGTGCCAGTGACGGGCGTAGCCACGGTCCGACGAAATACGAACAAAAACGTTCGAGGTGAATACCCTTTTCAAGATAAGAAGAGGAGGAGAAGGAGGAGGGAAAAGAAAGGAGCGATATACACGAGGGCTATTCAATGTAAATAGTGCTTGGTTACCTTGTGCATGGGGAACTGGATAAAGGTAACACAGTAGGAAATAAGTTTACTTCGGGGGTAATACTCAGCAAACCGAGAAATGTTGGGCTATAAAGGGCGTTTTGCAATACCTGACGAGGGACCATGGCCTCTTCTCGGTATAGTTCAAGCACATGCAGTTGCAGCATGGTATTCGCAAAGCGATTTACATAATGATGTTTACAATGACACAGTAACTAGAAATCGAACAATGTTATGACTACGTGCACAGCTATAATAAGAAGAAACAGATACAAAAATAACATGCATACTTCAGTACGAAACGTCAAGGGTCTGAAAGTTGATTGAAAGGTGGTTAAAGGAGGGACGAGATTTCTTTCTTTCTTTTTCCTTTTTTTACGCAATAGAAAGGAAAAAAGTGTGGCTGCGATGACACGATGAGACATCCCCTCTCAAGCTACTCCCGTTACAACGTGGACAGAAAAGCGCTTGATAAAGTGGACGACCGCCCCTCGCTGGAGGAGGGAATCCTGGGAGACAGGTCCAGACCACGCTCAAAACAGAAGGACTTGAACGCGTTGTTTCGGTACTTGAGGACGCGCGGATTCTGTGATGGACTGTAAGGGTTGTATATTCTCCGTGCACTCAAGGTAAGAGAAAACAGGTTGCCCCAGGCTGCTGGGCTAGTTTGATCTCGCGTAGCTGCTGCGGTTAACTCGCGCTGATGCGACTCCTGCATGCAAAGAGGGAGACCAAACCGAGCGCTGCAATTTGGTCTCGCTTTCTATGCGTGCTGCTTTTTAGATAGCCTTAATTCACTTCGACGTTGTGGCAGCGCAAGAGAGAGAGAGAGAGAGAGCTTTTCGATCCATTGCCTCAACAGAATGAAAGTGGGGAGGAGACAGAAATGCTCAGAATATTACCACTTTGGGACAAAGTATTAAGGAATCAAGTCGGCAAGCGAGTTCACGAAGCGTCTTACTACGCGAAAGAAGTTATTACACTAAATGGCAATCTACGGTTGTTAAGAGAAGAGTGCTCGGGAGAGGGATTAACGATAGTAGAAACATTGATTAATGAATTGATTGATTGATTGATTGATTGATTGATTGATTTTTAACGTTCCAAGGCAACACAGGGGATGCGGAAGACGCTGCTTATTGCGGAGGGTTCTGAATTACATTGGACACCGGATGCTCTTTAACGCGCAAGCAATGCTCAGCGTACACGCTTTTACATTCCGCCACGTCCGACTGCGACCGCCGTCAGTTACCGAACCCGCGACCTTCGTGCTCAACAACGGTTCGCCATAAGCACTCAGCCACCGCGGCGCCAAGAAGAGGCAAATTCCGTGAACATGTAGCGCGTAAATAAGTGTGAAGTTGTCAAAGAGACAGGCCAGTTGACGTCAGAAAAAGCATATAGTATCACAAATGCAACACCCCTCCTTCGCCATTGGTTTTCGTAAGCGAACGGCAATGCCTAATAATCTGACCGAGTAAAAATGCAAAACACTTTACCCGAACGCGCCAGTAATTTCCTCACAGGACTAATATCTTATGCGAGCTTTTCTGTTCATTTTCGATTGCACTTTATTCACTCCACGCCTATTTGATTCACGCGTTTAAGTTTCACGCGCCAAAGAAGTCATGCGGAACCAGGGATTCCAGCGGGGGAGGCACTCCCGCGCTTCTCCGTTTCCTCGCATCCGTGTGACCCGATTAGCACACGACCATACCGGCGCCCATAGTATATACTACCGGTTACGGTTAGCTGTAACGTGAGTGATGTAAACAGCAGACCGCAGACAAACGCTTGCCTCATCGAACGAAACGTTCAGATCACGCTCCCCGTCTCCCCTGCGGGGCCGTTTCCGAGTCTGCGAGAGCTCGCTGCTTGGCCCGCGTGGCGAATGGGTAGTGGTAAACGATGTCAACTCTCCGCGTGAACAGCGAGAGTACGGCGCGCGCGCGCGGTTTTTTCTGAGAACGCGGTCACCTCGCCGAGTGGCGGTGCGTGAGAAGGTCGCGCAGTGCCTATATACCTGGAGGCCACGCTGCTTACAACTACGTGTATATACCTCCCCCGCCCCCTTGTGGATTATACACTTAGGCTCTCCAGTGCACACACTTAATTTGTGAACTGGAAGCACGCGAGCGCTGACTACAAGCGGCTGTGGTATTCGTTCGTGAAACAAACATTGTATACAGGGATCGACGTGCGTTTGTCGATAGTAATCGTAGAAAAAAAAGGGCTTCTGCGCTTACCGCTGCTGCTCTGTTCGTATACCCACATTTTTTCTTTCTTTATTTTTTTTTTTTTTTTTACAGAATGATCGCGTTTTGCGGTCCAGATCGTTCGGCGTAACATTTGGCACGGTTAGTGGCCTAGTTTTAAAGGGGGAAAATGAGAAATTGCTTTCATACGTATGGAAGTTGCCGCTGAGAAGACGGCGCTGTGTGGATGGATCGATGGATGGATGCTATGAGCGTCCCCACTTCGAAACGGGGTGGTGGGTTGCGCCACCAAACTCTCGTTCTTATTTTGTCTAATGTCCTACCTATATTTTTTGAGAAAACACGCAAACAAAAGGAATTCTCAGCATGAAACTTTTTGAACCATTACTGGAAACTCCGTTTTTGTACACCTGCGTCGTTTATGGTCTCCCTACTTTTCTGCCACAAACCTCCAATCGCCTCTTAATAATCTCCTACTGCGGACATGTTTACTTTCCCCTTGCTATCCCTGAACCCAAGGGATTCAAGGAGGCGAGAGGAGCCTAAACCGGCGCTAACGTAAACTTGAGTCGCCGCCTGTCGGCAACTGCTGAAAGCAGCCATTCCGGGTTCGGGGTTCCCGCGCGTTCCTGAGAAGCGGGCAACACGCCGGGAAACAGTTTTTTGGACGCCTATTTTCCCTGGCCAGCAAAGGGCACAGAGGACGACAGCCGAAAGTGCGCTTACAAATGCTGCTCGAATCAGTTTCAGCAGTGGCTCGAATGCAGCGTCTCCACGTTTTAATTCACAATGCTTCCAGCTGCTCATGCAGGCCGCGGAAGGTCACTGCAGGACAACGCGAATCATACAACTCCTGGCTGAGAGCTGATATGAAGTTAACGTTGGGCTAAATATCACTTCCTGCGCTTACACATGTTACACACACTTAACTGAGAGTCGAACAGATCCGCGCGCAAGTCACAGCGCATGAAATTAAAGCAAATTCGCGGTTTCCTGTCTGCGCGATACATCCACGGCACTTCGACCTGCAAAGTATTGCCAGTGAGCACACATCTGTTCTGAGTCGTAAAAAAAGAAAATAACTGTTCATTATGGTACACATGCAATCGGCTCTTGTGCATTTATAAAGCGCACACACCACTTAAAGGGACACTAAAGGTTACTATTAAGTCAACGTGGACTGTTGAAATACCATCCCAAAAACCTCGAAACGCTTGTTTTGTGCCAAGGAGAGACTTATTTTAAGAGAAAATGCGTTCTGAAGCGTCCGCTTACCTCTAGCGCAGTTCAAATCGCCCGCCCTCCGATCGAGGAGTACTGACATCATGGTCTCATAGTGACGTTGCGCCATCGGTGAGCAGAACGGCGTCCGCAGACGGCGCTACGGCTTTTCTGCGCAAAACGCAAACGCGCGGCCAGAAACAGAGCCAAGACAGAGCCGACAGCAGAGCGAAAGCGGGAGTGAGGTGGCTAGCGGAAGGAGAAACGCGCGAAAGTTGGTACTTCATTCTATGACGCAAACTTCGACGTTCGTCGCAATGGACCCTGACAACGACAGATTGGCTCGCCATGCTGGGCTCAACTTCAGCGATTTGAGCACTGACGAGCGCGACCTGCTGCTGAGGGCTCGCGCAGCCGGCGTCGTTGCGTTCTACGACGGCGGCCTCGACACCGGCTCTCCGGAGCGGGAAAGCAACGAGGGCTTCCCACGACATCACATGGACGTGGCATTCTCGCTGCTTGTTCCAAATGAAAGTTTCGCGAGCCAGCAGAACCCGCACAGCACGACGCGATAACGAAACTACTGAAACTCCAAAGCGTGCGCGGCGCAGAGTCGAGCGCGCAGAGTCGACCGAAAACGAAACCTTTCGACCACCCATACTACTGAAGGGTAACGTCAAAATGTTATTTTTTCTTAGAATCGAATAGACGTAGACAAGTAGCATTTTCTTCCGTCTTATAATCGAATGAAATGATATTTTTAATACAAGTAGTTGAGTATTAGTAACACAAATTATGAGGAGTGCTTGCGTCATCGGGCTAGTACCGGAATGTCGCTGGGGGGTCTCAAATCGTGTCATGCATTTACCTCAATTTCTCGGTTACTAAAGCTCTGTTCGCAATTATATTGACGCCTTAGACGTTCTAGAACATTGCTCTACCACTTTAACTCGACTTTCTGGTAACCTTTAGTGTCCCTTTAAGAGGAAGCTTTAGCTCGGGTGCTCCTGCCTAAATACATGTAAAAGGAGAATTCGTTTTTCTCGGCAACCACTACACCAAATTTGAGGAGGTTTGTTGCATTTAAAAGAAAAACTTCACATTTAGTACCTGTTGGTTTCGAATTTTCGATTTAGGTCGTTACTGATCTATCTAAATTGGCAAAAATAGCAAATTTTCAGAACACGAAACTATGAAGTTTACAACTCTGTAACTCAGCAAAGAAAAACCATATCACAATTCTGGGAAGTGCGCCTAATAGCACATCTAAAGCGGACAAAATTGATATGTTACACATGAATCTCAAGAAATTTGGTAATATGAAAATATAGCTTTTGCGGACCCCTTGTACACAACGTAATGAATTCACGTAATCTATAAATTGACATACAGAATTTGTCCGCCTTCAATGATCTAATGAATGCCGTTTACAGAACCGCGACATCTGTTCTTGATGCGGAGCATTAATTTGTAAACTTTCTGCTTCTATATTTTTCAAAGTTTCGAATTTTTGAAAATCTTTTTTTTTTTATTCAGGCCCTAAATAGAAATTCCGCTTCCAACAGTCACTAGAATTTAACTTTCTCTCTCAAATGCAACAAATTTCATTAAACTCGGTCCAGGGGTTATCTCAGAAAAACGTTTTTTTGCGGTTTACGTGTATTTGAATAGGCCGCGTCGGAGTTGGGCCCGAGGTAAAGCTTCCTCTTAACTAATACAACACCACGTGATATCCAACAGTTCCTTTATAGAAAATCTGACATGTGAAATAGGCATAACACGTTCGGAGTCGCTAAATAAGCGTTAACGCGCTTAAAGAACCTCGACACCAAATCCAGCGTGCGATGATGTTTGGATACCGAAAGACAAGCCACCACATTTTCCATACTGAAGCACATCTGTCCAGCTTCTGACCTGACTGAGCACCGGCGTTATTGCACGGAGATGATGACCCAAAAGTGAATGAAGCCGGATCGCGGTCACGTTATAATAGGCGCAGCAAAACGTTAGCGCATTATGGATAATTAGGAAATCCATTCAACCCAATTCGTGTTGGTGTATAAGATGGCTAATTTTGCCGTATACATCCAGCTGGACGTGTAGCTTTGGCTCACTGGTTTGAGGATGACACCTGAAACTCTTGGCAAGTATTACGGTAGATGACAAATTCACAATATCAGTTCTGCAGTCAAAGGTAATAATTTAGCCAGAAACATCGACCTCCTATTTTTAAGTTAGCCTAACGTATAAATAGAAAGAGCCATAGCGCTTGAGCTAGATCTGAGTGGACTCCAGATGTCGCAGCTGTCTTTCAGACAGCTGCGCAAAACGCTGCGCTCGCTACTTTTCTGTCGAGAATGCTCTGTCATGCTGATAACGCGCATGCCGTTCGTGACTTGGAAGTACCGGGCTCGCAGCTTTAAATAAAGGAAATGCGGACAAGACAGATGACGACCATTCTTGTGTGCACATATACACCCGAAAGGGTGTAACTGGTTGAAGAGTGTGGTTAGCGCTGGTTCGGAATAGCGGGGGCAGCGTATATTGAAAATCTATAATGCGCTGTACAGGGCCTTAGCAACCGCGGTAGAACGCGATTGGCTGAAATGCCGCCGGCAATCGACGCTCTGATGTCACGCCGCGAGGATTATTGCCTTTCGGTTTCGCCCACCGTAGGTTAGGTTAGGTTAAGTTAGCATAAAAAATGGCGCGGCGTACTCTCACAGCGGTTGCAAAGGGCATCAAGCGTCGCCGGCAGCGTTTCAGCCAATCGCGTTCAAGCGCGGTTGCTAAGGCCTTCTAGATTTTCAATACATGCTAGCGGGGCATGCAGTGACGTCATCGAGACCGCCATATTGTAGTACAGCCAGCACGGCGAAAAGCTGCGCGTTATCTCGATCCGCTTATCTTCATCAGCGCAGTGGAAGCTATTAATAGAATTTAAAAAAAGAAATGTCAGATATGGTGACGTCACGCGAATAGCAGTCGATCGCGCCGAGCGGGTGCCACCGAACAGCATCTCTCCGTACTTTTTGGCGGCGAAAGGGGTTGCAGACGCGCGGACGTCAAGTCGTCGACCTCCTTTTCCGCGAATGATGGTCGCGGCGCCTATACAAAGACTCAAAGAAGAAGAAAAAATAAAGATAATAAGGGAGCCAGCCGGGAGACCGGCTCACCTTCATTCTTTCACACTGACGTTCCTCCGCCGCAGTTTCGCCGACGCCCCGTGTGCGCGATCGCGGCGAGGCTATACACCGAGTGACGTGTGCCCCGAGGCACTCCGGCCGTTAGCCGCGCAGCTTGTTTCCGAATTCACAGAATCAGAATGCGTACTAGGAAGCTACAAAGAGATAGGTGCATCAGGTGACTCAAGTCGAGCTGTTCTTGCTGACGCACGCCCATATGAGTGGAGGCTCATTCCGCGAGATGTGGGAGTCGGGGAGAAAGTGTTTCCTGGGTGCATTTGCATCGACGGGCATCCACGGCACATCGTCCGAGGCTCTCTGGTAAAGTTAACATCGCATTCACTCGAGTAACACAGGCGCGAGGTGTCATTCCTAAGGGATGCGGACCGATGAATGAAGAAGAGTGCGCTAACTGACAAAAAAAGAAAAAGGTGCTAGAATTTACTGTAACAAAATCCATTTTTGACTTTGATGACGCATACTGCAATTAGTCTCCGATCAGTACTTCCATGCTCGATGGCATTTTGCAGCGAAGCTTCAGCAGACAGTTGCGCTGACTTTAATGAGAAACTGCAGAAATGACGGGACTCCGCGTTCCTAAGTCAGAGCCACGTGCAGCTAACGTGGGCCGAAATCCCACAGCACGGAATCGGAGACACCGGCCTGGGCTATAGCTCGCCGGCGCAGAACTCCCCCGATGAGGCACCGCAGACTGCTACAGGGCGAGTGCCCCGGCGCGGTGATTCAGGAACTATGCGCTCTATGCGCTGTTCCGCTGCTGAACACGTGGTTACTGGTTCGAATCCCGGTTGCGGCGGCCGCATACGGATTGGGGCGGACTACATATATATATATATATATATATATATATATATATATATATATATATATATATATATATATATATATATATATATATATATATAGAGAGAGAGAGAGAGAGAGAGAGAGAGAGAGAGGATACCCGTGCACGTGAAAGGGAGCTGGTCGGCATCGATGCGGAGTCCTCCACTATGGCCCCTCGGAGAGCACCGGCCTTACTTTGAGACGTTAAACTTTACCAATCAATCAATCAATCAATCAATCAATCAATCAATCAATCAGTCAATCAATCAATCAATCAACAGCCGCGAATAAGCAGGTAACAGTGTTGACGCGGCGAACGGCGCGCTGGCTGAATTCAAAGTGCATGGCGGGTTGTGCCAGTCGCGAAACTACATACCGACTATATACTGCGGCGCGACAGCGGAGGTCCATTGACACTACCGCATTTACTCTAAGATAGGTCGAACACGAATGTACGAACACGATCCCTACAGGAACACGACCCCTATCCATAATATTGGTCTCACCGACAAATAAAGAAATAGTAATAATTCGAATACAGGTCGACCCATAACTTTCTACAGAAGCGAGAAAATTAGCACGACCACCCTTATTTACCATAGGCTTCGCTATACTAAATCTTGCTCGTTGATGCCACAAGTTGCGTCCTCGTCGAAACTGACAATGGAGTCGTTTCTCATCGGATGCTTCGCAGGCGGCGTCTTCCGCACCCCAAACCTAGTCGTCCTGGGTGCCATCGAGTACACATCGGATAAATGCTGCATATATGCAGCATTTCTTGTAGACAGTCTGGATAAACTCCAGACTGGCTGTATACGTGGGGGGACGCGACGGAGTAACTTCGTTAGCTCGATACATTTGCTAACTTTGTTCACGAATATAGGTCGAGATTCTTTGTTCACGTATATAGGTCGATGGCTCATTCTGGACAACATTTCTGGGGGATAAAAAAAAAAGGTCCACCTAGCTATATTCGAATAAATACAGTAAGTCAACGCGGGCTTCCGAATAAAATATGTATTGCTCTGCACGTATGTCGCACACAAGTGAGCCCCCTTTGTAATGACTCGTCAGGCGTGACAATAAACGGGATGAGAAAAACGTCGTGGCGAAGCGTGTACACACCCGCGTTCGCTCGCTCAGTGACCGCTCTTCGTTGGTATCAGGTCACGTGTCCGAAACGTGTCGTGTTAGCGTAGTTGAAACGATTAACGCCAAGTAAACGAACGATAAGGTATTCCGATGTTTACTGATCTATATACTTTCTCACGATTCTAAAAATCTTAACAAAAACAAATCGAATTTCTATGCGCTAAGAAACAAAGAAACAACAACAGCAAATGAAAAATAGATAACTAATGTTATAATACAGCAGCGTTCTTTTTTCAGAGGCTTCCAGATGTCATTGAGAAAACCGAACAAAGCCCGTTGCTCGATATCACAGCTCCGAGGAGCTGTAAAAGCATCGTCTGCCACAAGACCAGTCCAGTGAGAAATTTGTCGAAGCATTTGCTGCGGTCTATCGAGGGAAGCTGCGTTGCCCTACCGAAAAATGGGGGAAAAAAAGAAAACACTATAAGCCCTATATCCAATAATTTGGTATGAACACTTATAAGGGCCCCACATAAAAACCCGTATGCTTGCATATGGGACAAGGCCCATATGATTATGTCGTCGCATGGGAATTCCATATGAAAACCTAAATACATCATAAAGGGAATATCCGTATGATATATGGGAACATACGTGTTTTTGTAGTGAAGTCCAATACGTACATACGGGATTATTGGATAGGGGTTTTATGGTTTTACCGTCTTTTCGATTGGCTGCCCACATTAAAGGAAGACGCTTAAGAGGGAAATGGGTTAGGCTGTATGAGCAAGTTACCCTTCTACAATTAAAAAAAGGAGAAAAAAACAGAAAAGAAAGAACTCTTACCGTGAGAAAAGTTTTGATACAGGGGAAAAGTCGCATAAACGAAAGACGGGTGCCGACGTCGCCTTGTAGTTCCCGCACCATGCAGGTCGGCGTGACGTCATCGATTTTGTCGGTTTCTGATAGGGCCCCCGCGTTGATCTTTTATCGGTAAAGATGGACTAAAAATTCCAACAAAAGAAAATCCAGCGACTGAACATAAGGAAATTTCTAGAACGTTTCACTAAGCCACCAAACTGCCCAAATTCGCAAGAAATAAAGAAAAAAAAAAGCCTTCGTAATCCGTCACGTCACACTGACGCACCGGAACTGGGGTTTAGACGCGAAATTCAACTTTGACTTTCATTTTATTTTCTAGCGAACAGTTTCTCACTGCGAGATATCAACGAAAATATAGTTTACAAATAATACTTTATCAGAATACAGAGTGATTTAGCGTTTATGTACTGTGTCCGTTTAATGCAGATTAAATGAATATATCAGTGTTGATCGCGGCTGCAGAAAACTCTACTTCGGCTGTCATTTAACTAAACTTGACGAAAGCGAGCTCATTTTCTGCATGACAGGACTTCCCTCATCAGCAGTGGACTGCGAGTTACATAGGCTATACAAAGCGAACCTGAAACGTGATCCTGGAAGCTATATAGGTAAAGTGATTTCGTGGTCACTTTCCTAACATGGTTCAATTTGGGTGGGTGCAAGACGTTGAGAAATATTATTTAGAAAATCTTTGTGATAATCTTATAACCAAACGACAAGCAGTATAGCCTGCGCCAACACACTGCGACATCCTCGAGTATCTATTTATTTTCATCTGTATATAAAAAAAAGAAGAAAGGAAAAGCGTAAGTTGCTTTGCATATGGTTTTACATATACTAAAGTGAAGTCAAAGCGACCCGTAAATGACTTGCGTGAGCATCGACGAGTCCATGACGCTCAAAAGTTTATGCAAATGGAGTCAAGTACACGCAGTGACGTTCTACACGCAAATAACGGGGTGGCTGTACTTGCACTCACTGTCGTCCAACGCCACGATGTGTACGATCGCTCTGCGCATTTTGACAGTATAGCTACACAGTCTATGCAGTCTCAATGTTCGCAGCGGATATCCGTGCGTCAACGCTTTCCATTATTATCGCGCCAATAGCAACGTCAAAGTCGTCTTAGCTTTTTCTCAACGCTCTCGAAGAGTTACGCAACTACACTATACATACGTTCATTTGTTCGGAAGCGTGTTAAACAGCACCAAACTGCACCGCGCGCAAACATCAATAGCCCATGTGATGGAAATATTGGCCCGGAAGTGCAGTATACGTACACCTTTGTTGTTTCGAAAGAGTTGCATTCTTGCATGCGCTTCGCGCTGAACCTTCACTGACGCAGGCACTCCGATTTTAATGCGATTAGCATTATTCGGGAACTTTACCAACGTTGCGGTATGTCCGCATGTAACCCCTTTCACTCAGTGTTCCAAGTTGTCTGCCAACTTGGGTCACATGGGTATGTATGTGCAGTCTTGCCGAGCAGGCAACATGGACCGCTGGGTAGGTGACCGAAAGAACTACATGCTGCTGGCTGGCCTAGTAGACAATTTTGGATCACTGGGTATGTACCCGAAAAGACGGTTAACTTCGGAACTGCGTGTCTGATAATGGTATGTGCCCGATCCGGTCAATCATCCAGAATGGACGTGTCGCTACATTGCTTTAACGTTAATCGCTGTAACGTCGACGTTCATCGCGAGATGGGTTGTGCCGTAATTTTTTCATTTACGTTAACGTAGAAGAATTCAAGAAGAAAACGAACTCACGCTATTGTCAGCCAAGGCTCTTACACATTCGTTCCAAGCGCATCCATTTCCCTAAGGCGTATACTGCACGGTAACCACGCGCGAGACGAAATGACTGCGCGCAACGAATAGAGGTATAATCAGTGACACGATGGATGACTATATTCACGCACGCGGTCAGATAGAACGTAAGCCACAACCAGCCAACACGTACGCGCCAGCAGCGCACTTGCAAGCATAGCTTAGCGGCTGGCGTCAGCGACGCGGCCGGTACTATGATGCATGCAGCCGACCGGCGGTGGCGGCGGAACCAGTATTCCGGCATCTCTTCATCCCCGCGGGAACACGCGCGTGAGCAAGTTTCAAACAAGAGCAAGAAAATATGAAGCGGCCTCCGCGAAGAGACGTCGCTTTTTCGCAACAACGAGGAAACGAACTTTCTTTTCCTCAGCACACACACACACACGCACGCGTAATGACACAAGGCGTCGTACCTTTCCGAGCGACAGTCCACAGAGCGCGCTTGCCCCCAGCGACGAAGACGACAAAAAGTTGCGCGGTGGGACAAAGAGCAGACGGCGCGCGCGGCTTCCAGTCGATTGCAGACGACACTGAACGCGATGTGGCGTTATTCCATCATGCGTCCCACGGCGGCGATGCACCGTCGGCGTAACGCACTCACTGCTTGCGATCTGTGCGACGATCGGCGCGCGATGAGGCGGCGGGCTTTTTGCGAACGCACACCAGCCAGACGCGGAACGGACGACACCCGATCGGCGGGCTACGCGGCGTCGAGCTGCTCCACGTAGAATGACGAGTCCCCTCCCCCTCCTCCTTCTGTCCCTCTCCAAGCCCGAGCCCTCTCAGTTACCACCCTCCACGAGTGCCCTCTCTCGCCTGAGAATCGTCGCTCTCCTCTCACGTCGCATGAAAGGGGGTTCGGGGAGAAGGAAGGGGGCACGGAACAGCGGAGAGGACCCCAGAACCAGAACTGGCCGCGCCAGCTCGGGTGGAGGGTAGCTTGAAGTCAAAACGCCGCCGGCTCAGCCGGCCTACGTCGCATCGGGAGCTGCGTGCGCCGGGTCGCGCTTTGGGAAAGCGGAAGCTGCACGTGCAGCGCGGAAGTGACGTTCAAGGTCTCCCGCCGCATCTTTTTGACCTGTTTGTTGCGCGAGCGGGTGGGCCCCGCTCGAGGGGGGCATCGTTTTGTAACGAAAAGAGCCCCGTGTAACCCCTTCACTTCCCGCCTGAATGCATTTTCGCCGCTTCAGCAGCGGGGACTAGGTTGGCTTAGTAGTTTGCGTGCTCCCTGGGCGTTATACGCGCAGTTGAAATACACCCTTCCGAACGTTCGGCGCTTAGATAGGCGTGGAGTTCCGTGGGGTGTAAACGCGGCTGCATTTTTTAAAATGTTACACCATCTAGGATGCCGAACTTGGCCCGCCCCAATTCACACGATTCATTCGGGCCTTTCTAGTGCTCCTTTATGTGTCGTATATTTCTGCATAAGTACTCATAAAGTAATAAAGGAGCATAAACAGCTCCACTATACGCACTTTTTCATTCGCTGATGTTCGTGTCCGGTGCTTCCCTGTCAGGAGCACTGAAGACATGCTAGCTGCGCTTGCCAAAGGAGCTGCTATTAAGATTAAGAACTGCGGCGGTCATGATTGTGTGACATAGTTGCAACCTATAGATTGCAACATCTTTGAGAGTGAATTTCGTGCGTGTGAGTGGTGGCGGTTCGGCCAACGTAGGAATGATTGGTAGTACACGGATTTACCTTAGTCTCATCATTCTGGCGTCAAACGGCTTCGTGCGACTTTGAAAATTGATCATAGAAAATTTCAAAATTTATATTGTTTTAGATAACGAATGTGCGCAATCACTTATTGCCTTGCTGTGTTCATAAAGCTATGACTGCTAGAAAATTTAGAAAGATGACGCGTAATATGTAACGTCAGAAGAAGGTTTCAAGCCACAAGCACGAATTGCAGACAAATTGTGTACTATAGCCATCGTTCGCATGGCAGCTGAACGATTCAGCACCTGTGTTCCCCGCAGAAATTTTTTCTAAGAAACTCTATGTTCAAGAGTACCACTGGCGCAGCCAGTACAGTAAACCACATTTGGAAGCTCCTAGGGTTAACATTAGAAACATGACCACACGAATAACCAAGCACTGATTAAATAAAATAGTCATTTTCCGCTTAAAAAACAAAGTTTGGTTCTGCCGAATAACCGATGAATGTACACGTCAGTGCTGGATTATGTAATTTTTTTAACAGTCTGGAGAATGTAGGTGCCCGTGTGTTCAAGAAATGCATGTCACAGCTCTAATGGCTGAGGTCATCCACTAATGAAGGCGCGCATTAATTTCCTTAGATGGGATCCTCCATTATACGATAGTAGACACAACCATATATAGAGCGAAACATTGCTGTCTGCCTTCTTTAACGCTTCTATATGAACCAGCAATGCCCTACATATCGCGGCAGCAACAGGCCGCACTATTAACTTTTTGGGAAAGCAAATAAACAGAAAACCTGAGTACTACGTACATACACACACACAGCGAGGTTATCGTCACAGAGTTCTCTTTGTGACAATTCAAACTTATTGGCTTTAATAACGGTGTAGTGGTTCTAGCCATTTGGACAAGAACGGTAACAGCAAAAGGAATTCACACACGCGCGAGAACGTTGAAGCCATTTTAATTTCCGCGAATCGTTCCCCATACGCAGCTTTAATTAAACGCGTTCCAGGAAGTGGGTCCTCGAAGTAACGCTTACAGTGGATCCTGGAAGCAACGCTTACACGTATACCGGGCGGCTTAATTAAATGTGCGAAATTGCAAAAAAAGAAAGAAAAAGAAAACACACACTTAATTGTTTGTTTGATTTCGACACGCTGCTTCTTGTACGCTTTACATGCGTTCTAAGCACTCTTAGCACTAGCGACACCATTGTATGGTAGTAAGTGGTTGTTCTATATTTAACTCCAAGTTAGGGAGTTGTCGCACTCCCGGAGTAAAGGTGTATGTTTACTCTGCTCGTACACTGAATCAGGGAGGGCACCGACGTGACGAGACTACCCCTTTCCTCCTTACATTTGGACAAAAGAAGGGGGCAACGTCACCTCCGTTTTTCCTATACCGGTTTCACTATACCCGATGTTCGTGTACATACGGGGTAATCAAATTTAGGTCTTCCGGAGGCGAAATGCGAAAACACCCGTGTACCTAGATTTAGGTGCACGTTAAAGAACCCCAGGTGGTCGAAATTTCCGGAGTCCCCCACTACGGCGTGCCTCATACTCAGAAAGTTGTTTTGGCACGTAAAACCCCATAATAAAAAAAAAAATAAAGAGGTCTTTCGGAGATTCAGGAAATCGCCTGTTGCAGATAACATAACTCAATAGTCATTGAGCTGTAGATAATTAAGAGAGGCGGGCATTACTTGCCCGAGAAATCGAGACACATATTCAACAAATTAACGAAAGTTCACTAATGAACTGGCTCTACAGCTGACCTGCTTGTCTGCTCTGTCCTTGTGCTCTGCGTTTAACGCTTACAGGGCGCCCACTTTCCACTGAGAGAAATAGAGAAATAGGATACGAAAGACAGGGAGGTGAACCAGAATAAATGTCTGGTTGACGACCCCTAATTGAGGGACGGGGGAAACGTATAGAACAGTTGCGGCGAAAGACGTGCTGTTGTCGCTTGCAGGCTTCCTGCAGGCAATTGTGAGCCTTTGTGAGACCCCGCCCACCCACTTCTACATACACACACGCGCACAACTGGCGTCACTATTAAATCAGCGATTAAAAGAGGAGGATCGATCAAGCCTTATGTGTGTTCCTTGTAATCTGAGTGTTGTTGAAGTAACTGTAAGTTTGTCTTAATAAAGCTTGCGTTAGATCAGGACCGTATAGTCCGGATTGGTTAACGAACATCCTTAAAGATAGACAACAACGTTAAGCATCGTTCGAGTAGGTAACCAAGCACAGGCTTTCTCCATGTACACATACTACCTGCTCTCGCGCGAGGTGACCGACAACTGCAGTAGGACAATCGTTTTCGAACGGCGCGTAGTACACCCACTATCAGGAGCTGCCTCGTCCGTCCCACTTGCTTTCGCGAGTTCAGCGCCGCGAAGGGTGTCTATTTCGAGACGAAACAGTGTCGCGTGGAAAAGGTGATCGTAGAGCGGCGCCGCTAATGTCTACAATGGGTCACGGAACAGTTCTTTTTTCTTTTCTTCTTCTTCTCTTTCGTGTACACGTCTTCCTCGAAATGATTTGAGGGACGAAGCGACGTTCGAGCTTCTTAAGCATCGCTAGAGGTCAACATGTTCTCGAATCTGTACTGCGGTGCTATATACTTCAGGGCGACTGACAAAACGAAAAAAAAAAAGGGGGGGGGGGGGCGGAGGAGCCGTGAGCACGTTTGTTCCGCGAAGAAGGCTCAGCTTAAGAAAAGGTTTCGTGTATTTGAATTCAAACTTCAGTACTATGAATATCTCTCCGAACGCACAGCCCGATCAGTGACACCATTTCCACGCGCACAATAGCTATGGGCCGCCGTTACCGAGGGGTCGTCAACGACCACGACCCAACTGAACCATACAAATGGTGAGAAGAATCTTGACCGCCACTGCATATGGCTCACCGAGTATCAGAAAGTTGCGCTTTCCAATGCCACCAAGGTCGGTCAATCAATCAATCAATCAATCAACCAATCAATCAATCAATCAATCAATCAATCAATCAATCAATCGATCGATCGATCTGTCGCAGCTGTTATTACGATGCACTACCGGTATACGGCCGACCGCCGACATCGCTGCCGATACACTACGTGCGCTCGATACCCCTGCGCTATATACTGTATATGCAACAAGCTACAAAGCGCTACACTAAGTGCTCAGTCATAGCGCTGCTTTAGACAACGAGATCGAAATCCAGTGACGTGGCAAAATCCGCTACAGCGAGAAGTTCCACTTCGATGACCTCAGCATCTAGGAGCGGTTGCGTATATTCATACGGTGGTATATCTGCGCACCCTTAAAATAGCCTGCCGAGATAGATATAGGTCATGTCTCATAATGTAAAGGGACATCAAAGAGAAAAGAATAAGCTGAATGACATTAGTAAATTACGATTCTTCAATACAAAAAAAAAAAAAAAGAACAGGCCCCCCTTAGATTGCGAGGAGGCATGGTAAGCCAGAAAAGACTCCCCCCTCCCTCCCCCCCTAAGAAAAAATGAGAGAAGGGCGAAGCCACATTGAAGTTCTCGCTCTAGGTCGCAATGACATTACGGATATTGGCAGGCGTCTGCAGGGGCCTAGTTAATTCTTTATCCGTAAAGACAGACTAAACTCTATTCTATAAAGAAGCCAAAGATTGAACTTATAACATATATTGAGAACTTTTTCTGCGCGACAACGGCCTAAATACGAGGAAATACCTTGCAATACAAGGCGTGACACTCTCGTAGCGCGCCCGTGGGGTTTCGCCGCCAAATTCAACACAGCTGCTTCGTTTTACCGGTTGGACCTGCTCGCCCTGTCGCACAACAGGAGAGGAAGCAAACAGTTCCTTGTGAATCTCTAAATCTCTGTTTACCCCTGTCGGGCATCCATATTTAATCCTAATATCATCTTAATCTGATCACCCCATGTAATCCTCTGTCGTCATTTTTGTCTGCGTTCGCCTTGCTTTGGCACTAATTTCTGTTACTATGCAACCAGTTATCTATAGTTCTACGCTAGAACCAGTATCTAGCTATTCTACGCTATCCGGCGACAGTTATCTATAGTTCTACGCTAGAACCATTATCTAGCTACTATACGCTATCCGGCGACAGTTATCTATAGTTCTACGCTAGAACCAGTATCTAGCTATTCTACCCTATCCGGCAATTTCTAATCCACACTTCACGCCGCCTGTTTTCCGTTTCAATGTTCGTTGATATGGGGCGTTAGAAAGCCTATCAAATTTCCTCGATATGTTCAAAGTTTCCTCTCATAAGCTAGTACAGGCCTCATGCGACAACAAGCATAGAACCAACACCAACACATGATCGGCATGACGAAATGAAAATAATGTCGCAGAACAAAAAGGCTTATATAATGACCTCAGTTTCGCGGTTTAGTGACGTTCACAGGCTGTAGACGATGTGAACGTGCGCCCTGTCTCTGAAAGCAAACGGAAAGAGTGAGAGAGAGCCAATAGCACTTCGGGGCTCCGTGACGTCTCGTGACGTCGCCAACGTCATACGGTATACGCACCTGTCGAAGAAATCCCGGTTGCCCCACAAAAGCCACGAGTTGGAGGGTGAGGCAGCGAGCTGGCCTCGCTGTGTAGCTTTTCCTGGCCACGCACCATGTGGTGCTGGCTCGCAGCGCTTGCGCACCCCCCATTAAACAAGCCGGTCACGCGTCCGGCACACCATACTGGGAAAGGGGTGGGAGACGTCTTTATCGTTAACGCCCTCCGCGGAGTTCGTACCGCGCGGCCCAGACCCCCCGCTCGGGGCCCGCAGCTGGAGACGAAAGAGAACGAAAATGTTAACGAAAAGAGAAATCGATTTGCAGAAGAACCTTGTCGCTTACGCCCTGCTGGGTGGCGCGTTCCTCCCGTTTGCGAGGGGCTGCTGCGCTGCTATTAGCGGATAGCAGCGTCACGTGACGAGAAAGCTGCACAGGAGCGCGTATACGGACAAGGCGCGTCGCCGTTGCCTGTGCGGGTATCACGCGCGGGTCGCAAGCTTCCCTCGTGGATTTTTTTGCGGGTTTGAGATATTTCCTCCGTTTCATCGGCTCTACTTGGTTGAAACTGCAGTGCGTCATATCGTGTTTTAACTGTTAATACAAACTGTCAATTTGAGATTTTTTTTTTCTCCTCGCTTCTCCTTGCAATGAAATAATAACCTTAATACCATTGACGTTAATATAACGTCAATGACTAGGCTATAGTTGTTTCTGCACGAAACAACTGGCGTTTGTCTCTGTCTGTTCCTCGGTTTTGTCCTCTTTAAAGAGACGCGCAGTTGTGCTTTGAAAGGACAAAGATGATTTCAGCAGCAACAACAAAATCTGCGGAGTATACGCGCAAGCAAATGAGGAAAGAGATGCTGACGGCCGTGACCACGGGATTCGGAGGAACAGACGTGGAATGTGGCGAGGCTACAAGACGATCGATATAAGCGTATGCAAATTAGGTAAACATATGCCCTGCTGATGCCAATTTAACTGAAGATAATTACCGGGGCCCATGTGTATTCTTTGCCCCTGTTGGCCGGAGCTTCGTGACTGGTGCGTTTCAGTGCATGGCAAGATGTCAAGCGCAAAACCGCGCAAACTTTCCTACGATAGTAGAAAACTTCTCTGCTGGAAATGTTGCACCTCGCGCGAGGCGTCTAGCTCTCGGAACATAGGAGTTTTAACATTCTAATGAAAAACACTTTAAAAAGTGATGTCGCAGGCGACTAATGACTAACAAGTGAGCCCATGAATGCCACCTTGCGCTCGATTGCAGTAAACGCTACAGAACAAGTGCTTCAAATGACAGATACATGTGCACTTCCTGAACTATACTTCAGGGGCTGCAGCACTTCGGTACATTCGTGCGTTGGATACGATGCAAGCATTGTCGCTTAAAGGCAACACTTGTAGTCTTACAGTGTGCACGGCTTGTATATACGATTACGCTGGATGCCACAAGACGTCCGAAATTTCCTGTGAGGTTCAGGCCTATAAATGGCGATTTTGAGGTGACTCGCTGTGTCGCTCCCCGCATAGTCTTGGCGAGAAAACAATTGCAGTTTGGCTTTGAGAATGTGGTGGCGACAGGAGCGCGCAGACTCGCCAAACTGTGTATAATATGTGCAAAGTGCCTGACACATGTGTAGCAGATACAGTCGAGCGTCTCTATACAACGAACACCACTACAACGAAAGGACCTGTATAACGAAGGAATAATTGTGTCCCGGTTATATCGTGAGCTGTGCGGTGAGTGGCCTTTACAACAAAGTGACCTGTACACAGAATGATCTTGGAGGCCACAAGCACTTCCTTATAAAGGCGTTCGGCACTGCTTGTTACTCGTCCCAAGCACGTCGGTGAACGGTGGGCAGCTGACTTCTTCTTTAGCACGAGTTAACAACAGGCCGTTGAGTGAAAATGTGTTACTGTGCCCTTAGGCCGGACGTCATGTCAGCGAAGCGAGTCGTAAACTTCGTTTACGTGAACTTGGCGCGAATACTATTGGTCGAATCAGAAGTCGAGCTGACCCATCCCGACGCGACTGCTTTTGCATGCGTCTTTCCAAGCGGGTTGGGCGGGAAAACCAACCCTTTGAGGGCAGCCTGACGGAGCTGGGCTCGACGCTCGCTCGACTCGACCTGCTAGCGTTTCCACGAACACGACAAGCCGGCTCGACAAGACTTTATCGGATTCACGTAAACGACACTTTCTCCTCCTGTGCCCCTCTGAGTAGCAGGCCAGAGAACCCCATGCCGACCATTCACTGGGTTTCGTCCAATCCCCCATTCTCCCCCCCCCTCTCTCTCTCCATATATTCGCTTTCACCAGTGCTACATGGCGTCCTCTGCGCATCGTGATTATTTTTCCCTCGGTGCAGGTTTCCAGCAGAACGAGTTCACCGCGGTGATGCAGGTCTCGTGCACGAACTGCCGGACCTATTCTACAGAAGCGTGAAACTGGCACTGAACTGTCCCGTGACCTAGTTCACGAAGTGCACGACGAATCGAATGGAGGCTCTGCTATAAAACCTGTTAACTGAGCAGCGACCGTTGCAAGGAACACTCGATCACCAGCGGCTTAAACGCTGGCTCAGAAACGGCGATATAACTTAGTACCGGCACCCGTTGTACTTCGTCGCTCAGTGACACAAAAAAAAGAAAAGAAAAAGAAAGATTTGAGACAGCCAACAATGATCCGCGCCGCTCTCAAGCGTGTCCTCGGGAGACCAATCCGGAAAGCCCTGGGCGTGGGTCCGCCCAGCTTAACCCCTCGGTTGCCATGGCGACAAGTGTGTGCGTGTCCGCTTGTTGGCTGAGCGATTTGGTGCGGCAAGGCACGTACGCGTCGCACGTGCTCCGACAGAAGCGCAGTTTTGTCACCGTGTCCTCGTGAAACGCGGGGAAAAATATGAAAATAAAGAACGAAGCAGCGGCAGAAGAGAAAGAAGGAAAACAAGGAATATCGCAGAGAGAGCGAGAGAAAAAAGTGAAATGATTGCGCACTGACTGATCAAAAATTAAAGCGAGTAGCCCGGGCTGAGTGCGTGCAATAAATTTTACATTCCGACGACTTCGGTCGGGACATTGGGAGCCGGCTCGTATACTATCTAAGCTGGTAAATTACTATAGCTAACAATGATTCCGAGCAGCATATATAGAGTGCAAGGCTCACGTACGTCATTGCTCATTTCATGCAGCGCTAAATGCAACTGAACTGTGTATTCCAGTGACGTCATTCGGTACTGTCTCCACGGCGATGCCATATGGACACTGAGAAGCACGTATTCTCTAGAGAGCCGTTTGCCACTTAAGCAGCAATAACGCGGTACGAAATTTAGGGCACGTCAGAACGCGTGCGCAGCCATTGGTCGAAGTTCGTTGGTTTTATTGCGATAGCAATTATATGGGCACTCCAGGCGCACTTCTGACGTTACCGTCACCATAAGAGAGAGAGAGAGAGACAGCAAGGACAGGAAAGGGAGGAGGTCAACCAGACGAGCAACCGGTTTGATACTACACTGGGGGTGGGAGAAAGGGGACCATAAAGAGGAAAAAAGGGAGAGAGTAAGCACTGAGTACGTGTGGGAGGGACACTATAAACGGTCTCTTAAGCCGGTGCACTCCAAGTACTGTACTAGTGCACGAATCGCTTTTCGTGCCAGTGACGGGTGTGGCCACGGAGAAAGAAAGAAGAAAGAAAGAAATATGTTTTTTTTTATCCAGGTTATTATATACAAATAACAATCACTTGTCGGACCTGTAGCCGAAGGCTAGTTGAAGGTCCGATACAAAAAAAATATAAAGGAAATCCTAGCATAGCAGGAATAAAAAATGAGCTACAGTAACTGTATATACAAAGGTGTTGGTTGTTGACTCACAAGTCAACTAAAAGGAAGTGAATACAGCAGAGTACCAAATAACACTGCAAGGGGCACAGTTCAAATACAGGAGAATACATATCGCAATGTAAGAGCGATGTAAGAGCAATGTAGAGAGCGATCTGCGATGAGTACAGAGTCTAAGTGCGCCGACGTCTCATAGCTTCGTGTGCGCTGTGTTTTCGCCGCTTAGTTCGCGTTGAAGCGAGGGGCAGTACGAAAGTCAATTAGCTCGCTGCTGCTGCTGCGCTTCCTCACTCCAGCGTTTTGACAGCGTGTTTCCGCGGTCATCGAGTGAGGTGTGTTCATGTTTGCTTGTGCGAGCGTGACACCATGCTTGTTAGTTTATTTAGTATGCATATATTTAAAAGTTTATACAGCCCATAAAACTACTATCCTTACTTTGTATACCTGTCTACTAATTTACTATCCCAATCGATGCTTCGCTTTTCGAGCGAAAATGATACTTTTTGTTTTTGTAATTTCATTTTCTTTTTTTTTTTCATTTTTGTTATGCAGTGATGTCCTTAGACTTAGTTTATGCTTAGTTGTACACTCAGCTTGTTTAACTTGATCTGTGGCTGTAGTTAGTTCAGGTTTCTGAATGGTCATTTATTCATTATAGTTTCCTTTTCTCTCTTTCTTTGGGGTGATGTGTTTGCTGCGGCACTTTATAGGGCGAAACAAATTGTCTGCATGGCCCTGCAGCATAAACAGTAGTGTCCAGCAGCGCCACGGAACATATATGTGTAGAGTACTTTTTAGACATGAGCCCAATATTTCGAGCTTCAGGTGCAACCTAAAATTATGTGATTGCGCAGAATTATATAATACAGGCCAGTGTATTGCAAGAGGAGCACGAACCTCTTGAGCGACCAAATTTTTTCGCTAATTAAGCTGTATCGCAAAAACTGCGAAAGAAGCTTGCCATTTATTGATCTCTCTTCAAACGCTGCATGCCTCTGAAGGGACACTTAAAAGACACTAAATCAGTGTAGCGTGATAAAATATATTTTTCAGAACTCTATATATTATTGCTAATTTCGCGCTTCGTGGTTGGTATTAGAAGAAAGAAAAAGCAAGGTGAAAGTTCCATTCTTTTTTATTTCGCGCCGAATTCCCGCGACGGTATACGTCAGCGTGACGTCACAAATTCCAAAGCATTGTTTTGTCGTATTTAGGTCATTTTGATTCAGTAAAACTTATTGAAACTTGCTAAGATCACTCCTTGGGGCTCTTTTAGAATAAATTTAGTTCACCTTTACCGATAAAAGAGCCAACTGTGCCTGACCAGACGCCGTCAGAATCCATGAAGTCACGATCAGCTGGTGCGGGAACGAACTTTGAAGCGGCGTCGCCACCCTGTCTTTCGATTTTTGCCTTTTTTTTTACGACTTCCCGAGCTTCTTCTAACGGTAAGAGTGACGTCCTTTTTTTTTCTTTTTTTTGGTATTGTAAAATAGTAATTTACTACTGCAGCTCAAGTAACATTTAAAATTTCCCTTCAGTGTTCCTTTAGTGGTTCGTCTGCTTGCGAAAAAGTTACCTCCCTTCTGAGGCGGGCATTCAAGGCTTCTGAAACTACTATGCTCCTAACAAATGAGACGATGTGGTAGTCCTGTGAGCCAAAGCATATACGGACCCCACAATGCCCCGATAAAAAACAATTTGCTTCGCCATGCAAACGCGCATATGCCTTGACATTGTGGACGGCAGTTCAGACTTGGCATTGCTAACTTTCCAGTGCATTCGTCAATTTCAGTTGTTGCGTCTCAGTCATAAATAAATTCAGTTTTATCGACGAGCCTGCAGCCGGCACTCTTTTGTTCATGAGTGCACGTGGAACTGCAACATTACCATTGCGGACTATACATTCAGAAGTGCCTGTAAAACTTCGCCAGCGGAGCCGTGAACTGAGGATCTCTTATCACAGTGAGCCCTTGCAACCATTATTTGTTTATTTATTTACTTTCGTGGTCGGATCCGTCCGTGCTTGACAGTGCATCAGTTAATTCGTAGTCGTCGTGCGTGAAGATACTAGAGACTTATTTTTATGCTGCTTATGTACTATCCACCGCTAATATTGTGTCGTATGCGTTACACCGGTTGAATTAAGAGAACCACGAAAATATTTAGAAGCACGCAAGGGAAAACCTTCATGTTTTAGAAGCACAGCGGTTTCTCTCATATCTGTCCTGATTGGATAACAGTCTAACGTTCGCTGCACCGCATGAGAATTGCGTCGGGCGAAGTGAGTCCGAATAATAATAATAATAAAAAAATGTCCCAGTTTCGCCCGAAATGTGAAGCATCCATTGCGATAGCAAATTAATAGCCCAGCTATGCAAAGTAAGGATAGTAGTTTTACCGGCCGTACAAACTTGTAAACATTCGCTTACTAACTAAATTAGCAAGCATGGTGTCCTGTCACATGCGCGCAAGCAAACATGAACACGTTTGACTCGATGATCACGGAAACTCGCTGTCAAAACGTTGGAGTGAGGAGGCGCGGCAGCAGGAGCGAGCGAATTGACCTTCGTGCTGCCTATAGTAAACTATAATAGATAGAGGTAATGGGACGAGGGCGATCCGCACGTCGAGGTCGTTTGCACGGAAACCGGCAGGCGGCGTTGCAGCTCCTTTCGCCTAAAGTCCCTTGATTATCAAGGGGCTTTATTTCACCTTAAAACCCCGTGAAAATTTGAATGCAGCGACGCTCTCCTCCCCTTGGCGCTTTCCTCCACTATTCTCCTCACGCGCTGGCTGCGGGCGCTGCGCACGGCACGCTTTCTCCTTGGCTCCCGCAGAGGGGCCGCAGTATTCGACGGAGGCGCATGATTTTGGGCCAGTTGCGCGCTCCATGGTGTAGAAAATTTGTAAAAATGGTGATAACAGCATCGAGAATGCTAAAATTTTTTTCTTGCCTGTGCGCGCATGTGCACCACAAGTATTATATTTAGCGTGCCTTCTACTAATAAATTAGTCACGAGTGCATCGTCCGTCCATGTGTTTATCTTCTCAATGTGAAAGTAGCTTTTGCGCTGTGGCTTCTAAACTGAATAGGACGGTTGGACAATTTCAGTGTTAGCAAGCAAGCGTGATCACGTGAGCACGTACCCCCTGCACATTGGCTGTATTCGTGAGAAAACCAAACAATAATCGTCACCCACTCGCACGTGCGTGCCAGCCCAATTTAAAGCAAATTCAAGCACTGAAATATGATGCACATACTACACTAGAGTTGTCTAAGTACGCGTAAGCATTACTACAAATTTAGGTTGGCCTACGTCCAAATTTCAAGCTGGCTCCCCCTCAGATTTCAACTTGGCTTATCCCTAAATTTAAGTTGGCCCCACCAAATTTAGGTTGTCGCACCTCCAAATTTAAGTTGGTCCACCCCTTAATTTCAAGTTGCTCCTCCCCCTCCCCAAATTTTATGTTGCCCCAATGCCAAATTTCAAGTTGCCCCAATGCCAAATTTCATTTGGCCCACCCCCAGATTTCAACTTAGCTTATCCCCAAATTTTAAGAGCAGGGGGAAAGTAAATATGTAGTAAGATGCGAGTGGAAGGTTGGTGGAAGTAGGGAAACGAGAAAAAAGAAAGAAAAAAAAAAAGACGAAGGCGTACGGAAACAATGTTCCCAATAAGGGTTCAGAAAGCATGGTGATGGAAATTTATCGTGTTTTTTTTTTCCTTTCTTTTTTAACATAGGTAGGACATTAGGCAATATAGTAAGAAGAGCTTGGTGGCGCAACCCACCACTCTATTTTAAAGGGGCGCTCATAGCATTCATTCATCCGTCCATCCATCCTGATTCAACGTTACTAGTCTAGTAACGTTGTCCTGAACAGCACCGCAGTGCGAGCTTGTTAGCCGCGTCATGGCCGCGTACTCATCGGAAGAGTGCGATAGGCTGAAACTCATGCTTGACTCCTGAATGCTTACATTGCTCACACTGCCAACAAAATGAGAATAAGTACTGTCTATAGTGAATAGATAGTTTTGTCTCGAACGCTCCCAGCCTATGGACATCCGCCTACGAGAAAGCTTGCGGAAGTACACGTGGCTACTCGGAATAAACGGGTGTACAGGCACATTGAAATGCGACCGCCGAGGCTGTGATCGCAAAAAAAAAGAAAAAAAAAAGAAAAAGGAAAGCTCTGAAAGAATGCATGAAACCATGTTAATTAGGACAAAAGCACTCTGTTTGCAACGGAAGCGTCAAAACAATACCAGGCACCTAAGTCGTTCTGCTTAGCTTAATGTGCTCAGTTCTCTGTCGCTCGAACTCTTAATACCTTTGACTAAGAAGTGGATCCGCGTGAGGACACAGAAAGAAACAATTCTCATGCTTCTTCATTGTGAAGGTCGCATCCAACAACATTGACGCAGAGGAAATTACTCTTTGCAAGAGCCACAACATCGCGGATGCTGTTCGTGGTTGAAGCTTTCTGTGAATCTATTCTTTAGGGCTTCGAAGAATAAGTTCATACTACAAATCTTGAGACGGATACAAAAGTCCACCCCAGTCACACTGCTCAGTGTACTCTGAGGGTAACAGGTGTGTTTTGACTTATGTTCGCCTGACGAGGAGGATGTGCTCACATGAACAACAGTTAATCATGACGCACTTCTTTGCAACGGAATATATTAGCCGCGAGTCACTCATCTCCATTACTAATGATGAGTGGCTAGCACGGGGTGCTTCTACTGTGGCTATAGAGAGTTCGGCTTCTTCTAACCTCCCTTGGGCGAGTGTTTCGTATGTAGTAGGTACGTGAGGCTGCGGCAAATCACTGCACTAGGGCTCTCGCCGTAGTTCATACCAGCACAGTCTTCTCAACGCTGACAGTGTTTTTCTCACTGTTCAATGAAGCCAAAACATACCCAACGCCGTCATAGTTCGGAAACGTGTGCAGTGCCCAATGCTCAGGGGTTTTGGGAATTTCACTCAGCTCAAAGGCGCGATTTTCAGCGCCGAAGCCGGCGCTGCGTCGCTATTGGCCTAACGGAATCACGTGGACTCTCCCGCCGATTTGGTTTATTTACAGCCGCGCTCCACCGCCATTTTCAAATTTCTCTTGAGAAGCGTCTACCCGATTGGCGAGGAGCAAATATTGGTGCCGTTGCTCTTCAGTGTTGTTTTGGTTTGCGAACGCCTTGATCTAAGTTTTGTGGCAAGTGCGACGTCGCTTCACGGCATTTTCCATCACCATGACCTGCTGCGCCTTCGTATGCCAAAATGGTTTCAGCAAAGGCATGAATGTCTTCTCGACACCGCCCGGTAAGCGCGCCGGGTTAAGAAAACTTACCGCACAGTTCACTGAGCATGTTGCCATTTGTCTGCACGCTTTAACACGATTCCTACGCGACGTGTACTTTGTTTATATAAGCACTACGTGGTCGTATATGGTGCGCTTAATCGTTTTGCACGCCAACTGGCTTGAATTCGCGGGCACGCGAGGCTGCGCGCGGAAAAGTGATTATGAAACTTTTTAACTTTTTCAGCCCTGTCCTTTTGACAAAGTTTCAGGCTCTAGCGTAAAAATTTGTGTTAGGAATGCAACCCTCTGCCTTTTGTGGTTACTTACTAGCCTTCTTTAGACTGAATAGCTTTGTTTCTCTCTTTTGTTCGTGTTCGTCGTTGGCGGCCGCCCGGTGGATTTGCGATACGAAGGAAAAGAATGCGTGCTCTTCCGAAGCCGAGTTTTACGAGGTGCGTTCGTCGCCCTACGACAGCGTCATATGTCTTTGAGACGTACTGTTGGTGCTAATTCGCTTGAGCTTTAAAGTGCGTGAAGGTCAAGGTGCTCCTTCGTTTAGTCGTTCGTTCAACTAATAATTCGTACGGCCACTATGTCTCTGAGACGCACTTGCTGTAGGGCACTTAGGCCGGGGCGTTTAATTAAGTTATGAGGCGACAAATGGTGCCTAAATATTGTCACGTGATAGTGACAATATTTGTCACTATTTGATGTCACGTGGTAGTGACGTTAAAGAACACAGTAGCAGTACTGTGAAAGACAAAACTAGCTTTTATTGGGCGAACCTGTGCCCACAAAACAGGCTACACTTAAAGCACAACGATAGCGGCGAACACTGTCGGCGATCGTCGAAAATCTGATCAGCGGGTCAAGCGCGTCGGCTTTTATACTGCAGTCGTCGAATGTTCCAGACTAATCGTTCGGACCCGCGTGCCTTCCACAAAGTTCTACACCATTCGCGTAACGCGATGAAATCAGATAACACAGGGTTCGGCGACCACAGACAGCCGGATAGAAGCATCGATAACTTTCCAGAAACTTCGGATACATGCAGGCGCATCCCGCGCTGTGCGATTACATTTGTTAGGCGGCGAAACGTGGTCGCCCGATAAAGATAAGTACACGCGTCAATATCAACGACTACATCATTTTCACTTACCGCAATTTTGGCCGCATCATAGCGCGGCAATTATTTGCGCAGTCATCACTTCTCTAAAGTCTTATCTCGCAAATGTTTTTTCGGAACGAGCGCAACCGTCCTCCATGCATGCACCTTAGTACAACTAGGTTCGCGACAAGTAAGGCACTACTTTGAACGGACGAGCTAAAACAGGTTGAAATGTTACTCGGGATGAGTTGCTAACCTGAAAAAAGCCGGCAGATCCCACGCCCTGTGGGAATCTATGTTATGCGAACCAGTGCCTACCAAGTTAAAGAAACGACCTTGAGAGCAACAAGATGTAGGCAGCTGTTTCATGACCTACATGACACGCATGTCATGACCTATCATTTATGGCCGTCATACACTTACTAAGCCAATTTTGGTACATATCAAGTTAAAGAAGCAACCATGAACACCAAGATGTAGGCGGCTGTTTCATGACATACATGACATGCACGTCATGACAAATCATTCATGTTCGTCATACACTCTTGTCATACTATGCGAATTTTGCTACATACCAATACATAGGCGGCTGTTTCATAATGTACATGACACACACGTCGTGATATCCATGTCATGACCGATCATTTATGTTCATCACACACTCTTGTCATACTATGCTAATTTTGGTACATACCAAGTTAACGAGACGACCATGAGAGCACAAAGATGTAGGCGGCTGATAGATAGATACTGTCAAAGTGGCAAATGTTCTCCAAGAAATGCTTCGCATTTAAAATAATTTAATTAACATAAGCTTGCTATGCACTTGTTTGAGCCTGAATGAAGTGCTGTTATCGCATTCCCGCTTCGCAAATGAATACTCAAAAACTTATTTCATTTTCCATGTGTCCTGACACGATGATTGGCTGCACATATTTTTGTCGACTTTGAGGCACGAGAAACATAACAGCACCACTGCCCACCTCTGGACCTTTGCGTGTGCTTAGAAGATTGGCACGCACGTTGGTGGCACTGTAGCTCGTAATACTATATCAAACCTCCAGAGCAGCGATCGTGCCCTTTGCCAGCCTTTGTGCGTCATAGATGACACACATCGCAAATTTACATGGTACCGACAGCAAGGTATATTTAGGTTACTGAGGGCTTGCTGGAGGCTAGGATGTTGGCATCCGATCATAAACACATTATTTACACCCATTCGCAACAACTTGCGACACTAGCTTCACAAATGTTGCCTACCTAATCGTAGCACATGTGATACTTTTGGGGTCATCGTGGTGTGGTGTTAGCACTCGTTTACTTTCTTTAAGTATAGTTATCGAAAACGGGGGGGGGGGGGGGGAAGCTGCAGTCACTGAATGTGTACAACATACGGGGCACACGGTGTGATGTTATGGCCCTTGGATGTTACACGGAACACGGAGATTGCAGAAATGTGCCTCGAGTGTCCACATAAATGTTATTGCAATAAAACACAGAGTATTCGTGTGCACAGTCCAGGAGGTCGTTGGAACAGCGCACTAAGAACTGTAACTGTGGCAAGAGGAGTGTGCATGCAGGGTGGGGAGATAGGGTGCTCCAGCGAGCAGTTTGTATGACTGAAACCAGGTGGTGCCACCGGCCTGCTTTGCGTTTGGTTTAGTCAAAATACGAGACGTCTGAGAAAGCCCATGCGCGGGAACTTCAAAGGGGCCTAGGGGTGTCGCCAGACTCGCCACCTGCTTTTTCATTTGATGCATTTTTTGGCTTGCTTCTACTTACAGCAAGAGTGAACTTTTTTTGGTATTCTAGACACGTAATTTAGTAACACAACTCATCTTAATATTCCGTTTGAGTGTCTTTTTACTATGTCTACAGAAAATGAAAAACTGCAGATCACATTCACTTTGGGTAGCAGTGTTATGCGAATAAGTTTTATACGCACAAGTTAAATTGACATTGTTGTCTATGTCATCGCTGTTGGCATGCCTTTGTTGCCGTCGTCATCAGCTGTCTTGTTATTGTCATCACTTTCATTCGTCTCCGTCATGTAATTGTCATATGTCACCGTGCAATGTAGCTAAATCCAAACTTTGATTCTACTAATGCTGGTAGCAATAATCGTTGCCATCATCTTGCTTAATCGCTGCAGTGTTATTGTGTCTTGTAACCATCATTACATTTTCGTCATTATCATAACATTCATGACTTATCGGCATTGCCAATTTGCTGCTGTTGTTGCACAAAATGTCCGTGTCTCACACAATTTCTCGCCTTACATGGACACTTAGTGCTATCTGTTAACACTTTGGGCAACCCCAAATGAGGCTAGATAGTGAGGTACTAGCAGAGTAGGAGGGCTGAGAAATGGGGCTGTTGCAGAAATGTAATTTTTGCGAGATAAAGGTTGCCTAACTTAAAGGACTTATTGGCATCTACTGCATCAATCACATCAATGAGATGCCACAGCAACATGCGGAAGTCATCACATTTATTTGAATTCTTGTTCACAGTAGTACGACCGAAAGTCGACAATGGCACGCATAGGGAGCACATGCACAGCGGTGGCACTAGGCCTTGCAACACTTTGATGCTACACTTTATTACAGGTTTGATAACAAACATTCAACATAGAGAATAGTGAAAATCAAGGGCAACATGAAACAGAAATAACATCTTGTAAAAGGGCATGAAGAAGTTCCCACCTTTTTCACACCAAAATGTGTACACACCATCTCTGCAAGCAATGTGACAAAAATGTTCAAGAAGAGTTCATCCGCAAACAAGAACGCTCTAGTAAACTTTAAATGAACAAAATACTTCAAGAAGACGCCACATTTTATGTTCATTTCTGAAGGTACAAAAGCTAGAAGCAATAACAATAAAATTTTAACAGATAAATGAAAGTCATGGCATATCCTTAACTATTTCAATCCTTGCACACCACTTTCAATCGTTTTTGGTCTTTAAGAAAAAAAGAAAGAGATAGTAATTCCATAATGCCCATAGCTTTTGGCAAGCAAACTAAGTGATGTACAATATTATGTGCACAAGAGTTAGTAGGTACAAGAGGTTTATTTTGGATAGGCCCAATTCAAAATGAAGGTTGTGCACATTGTGCCATATTGAAAGAGAGATATAAGTCAACTTGCATAAGTCAACTTGCATCAAGAAAAAGAAAGAGCAGTAAGGTTGATCTTTCTTGATGTGAACAAAATGCTTTCTGATAAGCATTGCCTTTCGTAAAAATTGCCTGAATGTATTGTCAAGCAAGAATGAAACATTACCGACAAAAACAAATCGATAGCCCTGCCTTGCCTTCCCTTATAAGGCTTGTATTGGCAGACAATTCTTTGTGGAGCCGGGCCAAGTTCATATGCTGATTACAGCACGGTCACAAATTAGAACGATAAGTAATCACCTATGAGATGGATTCTACTTTGCTTCTTCCTGTTTGCATTTCAATACAGCTTGCCCATATGGCTTTTGTTGGAAGTTTTGAAGCTGCTCTATGAGTGAAAACATCTGCTGCCTGGCTCCTGAGGCAGGCCTGCTGCTCAAAACTTCGAAAAAATGTAGCACGGCCATTAAAAATCTTGTTGGCTTTTGAGTAGCTGAAGTATGTGGCCCTCGGTATGTGGCCAATGACAGGTAGTCATGAACGCAGCACCTTCGGAACTTCTTTACAAAGACTGCATGGCAGAAGCTCTTACTGAGGAGAGACTTTGTGTCAGGCACAGATTCTGAAAGAAACTCGCCAATATGAAGACACAGGGAAAAAGAGGTACGTGGCCCTCATATGTGGGGTCCAATAACAGGTGCAGTCATGAATGCAGCACCTTTAAAACTTTTTACACAGACTGCCCATCACAAACTTTCACCGAGGAAAGACTGCGTGACAAGCACAGAGATTCTGCAAAAAAAAAAAAAAAAAAAAAAAACCTTGCCAATATGACGAGCCAGAAATAAGGAACGTGCGGCAACCTCGACTATTCAAAACGCCAAAAGGACCGTGAAGAGCGCCACATCTAACAACCTGACCACATAACTGTTCTGTGGAAGCACATATACTCGACAATGTGTGCCTCGTTTCAACCAGCTGCAGCAAGCTGAACATGCTGTGCACGGAATGCTCAACGTTGAATACAAGCATTTAACAAGCAAGAGCCGACGCAGCCTGGTCGCTACCTTTAGTCAAAGTGGACCAACTGCAATAACTTTACAACAACCGATACGCATGCAACACAGAAGATTAATACTGGGCAAAAAGTTAAAAAACAAGTATGCTGAGGCAATCGCACTCTTAACACCACCTGACAGATAGATGCCAGTTCGAAGTTGTTTGATAAGTTGCTGTACATATTTTTTGCATGGACTGTTAGGTACCTACAGTCAGAAGCCAAGACTGTTATCTTTCATCAGACATTGCAAAAAGACGGAGGACTATCTTACACGACGTTGATTAGGGGATCACGCATGCCACAAGAAACAGCTTAAACAGCTGCCAAAGGCTTCCTTGGTGCATGTGTGTTCTTTGTCATTGTAAAGAAAAGTTGCATCGCTGAAGACTGCGATTAACAAACTTCCCTAAAAAAGGAAACTAGCAAACAGTGGCTACTATCCAATAGCCTAGTGCATGCATGAAATAAATCACATGACTAGCTAACTACTGCAGACAATGATTGTACATAATGTTAACACACATCCTTGTAGTAGTCTGTCTTAAATTTCGAGACATACCAAAGGCATCTGTACTCCCGTTAATGGGTGCATGGCACAAAGAAGCAGTGCTAAATAACTTTGTCAAAATGATGTCATGAAAAAAAAAAAAAGAGTAAGCCTTAAGGACAGCACATAGTTGTTGTAGAGTGCATGGACACCATAACAAAAGCAAATTCATGTGACAAAGATGCAACACACGCTTGATTCTGCCTTCACAACAATAGTGATTTGTATAACTCTCAAACCAACACTTGTCTTGCCATGCAGCGATTACACACAACCAAAAGAAGTATTTCTCATGTTCCAGCACACACTCTAGTTGTCTCCATTTGACTAAGCTTCTACAGTCAGCTTTTTTCTTTACAATACTGCAAAAAGAAATTAAAGGCTAAGAACAAATGCAGCTGTTCCCATGCCTGGCAGTACAGAAGTGTGCAGCAAGAACTTTGCTAAGGCACTTCAGCCTAAACTAGACAGAAGATACATACACAAAAGAGAGCAACATAAAGCACCACATTCCTTTGTAGGCTATGCAAATCAATTTGTAGGCTCAGCTGTCACTTGAGAGCACAGGTACCCACCTATCCCTAGCAAGACAGAAAACAAGACCAATGTCAACTTACATTGGCCCTTCATTGGACAATGTTGGACCAGCATTAGCCCAGCTTACAAAGCCTACTTGGGTATGCGAACTGTCAGAATTGGAGAGAACTGTCAAGCAGCAGAGTGTAACAAAAGGGTCAAGATATTTGAAGTCGTATGTTCCACTGATTTTTTTTTCCCTATGATACTGTTCCTTCCTTATCATCAACCACATTGAAAGACCGATTCTAGAATGAATGGTAGCATGGTGCCATGTCAGCCAATGATAAAGGGCAAAACAAACAAAAAAGAAGAAAAAATAATCTGTGATCATGTTAGCACTGGTAGTCACACACAACGGCTGACTGTTTTAGTCCTAAATTGTGTGCAATTCTGTAAAAAAAAAGCTACATTTAGTCTTTGCTGCACTCGGTGTCGATCCTGTCCACTTTCTGTCCATGCTTGAAACACTCGCTCTTCATCTCCTCTTCTGAAGATAGAGAAGTGCCACTGCGACTTTTATCCTAGCGTGTCACATTTCACCAGGCAGTCATAAGCCAGCAACAAGGTGTACGTGGTTTGTAAATGCTCCTGACAGCTGTTAATTGTTTATGATATGTTAGCTCCTTAAAGTTGCACACTTTTCCCTAAATTTCTTCTGTAACAAGTGATACAACATGAACTTTAAATGGTAAGAAAGGAACACAGGATAAATGTCCCTTCTGGATGCATATTAGTGTGGTCCAAAATCAATCATCATTCTCCTCACTGCAGTTCTTATGAACACTGAAGTATGAGAGGGAGCCGTAAAATGCAGGAGTCTCATAGAATCCCATTTTATTGGGGACGATCACAGTAGTTAACTGACACAACACTGACCAAAGTAAAATTTGTTAATAGACATTTAGGAGATTGTAAGCAAGGTTCCTGTGGAGGAGCTAAAGTATCTTTTAATTGTACCTTGCTCGGTGTTTGGTCTATTAAATACTGTGATCATATGCTGTGTGCTAGAAAAAAAGAGAAATCGGATTCTTTCATACTGCAAAGCTGGGAAACTTTTGTGAAAAGTAAGAGGTGGTGTGCGGCACAGATGTGTTGAAAGGAGATGACTACGGAAACTGTCAGTCAGACAATTGCACCACCGAGAATGATCACAAGGCAGTGACAAAACAATAATGGATTTAGATAAAATCGCTGCTCTTCTTGAAAAGGCACAAGCTTCACTTTTATGTGCGACTTTCGGCTAGATGGACGGAAATGTGCAGTGTAGGCAGTGCGTGCCAAAATGAACATTAATGCCGTGCCGTGCAGAGGGGAGAGAGAATTTCCAGTCAAGTGCACTTCTATCTACCAGCAACAGTGCACGCATTCCATGTGTAAGTGACTCGAGTAACACACGCAGAACTCGGAATCGCGCATTGTGGCATGGGGCAGGCATTACTTCCAAAAGACAACCTCTCGCAACTCTTTCACATGACATCCACACAATATGCCACAGGCTGCAGACCAGGACCACACATTGTAGCAGAAATACATGACGCTTTCAGAGAACACCTAGCAGACAACTTAATTGGGCACTCATCGTTATCCACAGTAGTAACCTTGTACAAGGTTAAGGAACTGCTGAACACACCAGTACCCGCCATGAGTGAAGAGACAGAGCGTTTGGTAAACAAGGACACAGGAAGTATACTTCTGTGTGAGCATCGTTATAAAGCAATGAATGCACCTGTTTATCTTCACTTTATTTTCTACAATGATAAAAAAAAATTTTAGTAGATGATGAATTATGACTAACTAGCCAGACAGTTCTTTCATCTGGAATGCACCTATGGTACAAATGCATCAACCATTTGCAGAGGGTTGTAAAATTGTAAATGTATGAAGCTCAACCATGAGAATTCAAACGCAAACAAAAAGCAAAAATAATGTGAAATTTTCGCTCATACATTGTGTATAAGGGTGCTGCTTCTTCTTGCCAACATAGAGCTGTGCACAGCCTGCTCCAGTTTTGGTCAACGACCTTAATTTGTCTTGTGCTTAAAGCACAATTTTCTGATTTGCTGTTCTAATTTGACTTACTTGGTTTTTCATTTGTTCATGATAGTACCCCTTTTGCTAAAGGAACAGAGACCCCAAAATTTAGGTGTAACGTTTCTTGCCAGAGTATTGATATCCAAACAAAAAATTATAAATTACAGCATTGAACCCACTGCTGAGAAGTGATTAAATGAACAATTTATTTTTCGATAGTGATAATCTTGCATTCTGAAGCTATCAAACACTAATATTAAATGCAGCAAGTGTTAATGTCACTGGTTAGGGAAATGTAAAGTGCACGCTACAGCACTACTGTTTCTAGAGGCAAACTAAGATGACACTTCAGCTGCCAAATCTTTTCAACATAGCACTTCACAATCCAGGGTGATATCATCTTGAGCAACTTGCTTCCAGAAAACAAGAACAGAAAGAGGTGTCACAACAAAAATCTCACTTGCATTTTGAATCTCGACCTTATGCTCCATGATTTTGAATGACATTTCTATTACGTTTAAGGAAGCGAAGAGCTGAAAGGTAAAATTTTGACATCTCCACTTCTTTCATTCAATATCGGACATGTTGCCAGGTCGCAAGTTGTTTCATCAGGATCCCAAAATGGGCATTTAGCAAGTTCCCTACATAAATGAGAGAGAAAAGAAGTAATCATTCGTGTGTGGTGTGGCCAGATAGAATGCAGCCTCCGAGTCACAGGGAGCAACTGATGATTTCGACAGCATCTGCCTCCATATTTTACACTGCACATTCAAGGGCAGTCATGACCAGTCCCAACTTGTACCTGTGCATTCGGACAACTCGTCATTACGCATACAGGCTGATATAACCGAGCCTCCTGGCCCCACATTCACAACAGTACTTGGCTGCGGTAACTGGGTACATGGTGCCGCACTGGTGACACAGGTAAGGAACTTTGGTCTCCAGGCCGTGCCCCAGACCCTGCAACGAACCGTCGCTACCACTGCTGCTGACTTGAACATCACGGTCACTGATAGAGAGCGTTGCCACAGCATTGTCGTTCATCCGCTTGGCCCAGCTTGGAAAGAGAAAGATAGAGAGGAACAGGAAGGTGTTTTCAATGAAAAAGGACATGACAGTCATCACCTGTGCCATGAAAATGTATAAGTATATCATGGCATAAGCTTCGTACTTAAAGGAGCACTCATAAATACTGTATTTACTTGTCGAAGGCTCATACCCAGGAGCACAAGCGTAAACATTATCTTCAAATCAATGAGATTCGAGTCCAGAACATTGCGAAAAAAATGTTTCCCTAACAGTCAGACATATAACCACATCATAACCATGTGTTGGTTCATCTCTGCAAACCGCTAATGGATAGTACTAGCTACTATCCTGTCGATACTGGCATCATCAATGTCACCGTATTCTGCCAGATTGCGATCACGCTGCATCTTAGATCCAGCGTGTTCCAAAGGCATCAGCTGTGCTGAGGCGCGTTGCTTATCGTGTGCATCATGCGTTCAGGCGCATTAAGAGGGCATCGCTGCAAAGAAGCATGTGCTTGAATTTTGAATGCATGTCATGCAGCTTCATTCGAGGCCATCGTTAAGAGCTTGAAGGTGGCGGGAATCTCAAACAGTTGCGGACGATGCCGAGGACGAGTGGCTTCAGGAGAAAGCTGATGAGGCGAGCTTGTCAAATGATGGGAGCAGCGGAAGCGACAAAGATGACTGAACAGAAATGTTCATAGTTGGTCGCTCGTGCGTGCAACATATTGCATAGCTCTCGGAGTGCAGTTCAAGGATTCTGTGAGTAGCCATGAGCCTGCCTCGTGTAAGGCTCGCACCCTATAAAAATCCAAAGGAGTGCCAGCCTTACACAGGTAAATTCGGTATTGCTTCTGAAGTTGTAGAAACCTGTCAGATGGTTCAACAAGTGAAAGGATGACACTTGGCAAGTATAAAGGTTGGGCTCAAATAGTCAGAACCGGCTTTACTGACACTATCATGTTGTCACGACACCAAGTCAATTTGTTGTCTTGTAGCAATAAGGCTGGGTATGATGACAGTGCTATAAAAATATAAACATGGATGATGTGCGCATGTGGTAGGCGCAGTAATCACAGGGGCGCAACAAGCCAGTGCATCGTGTTGTCTTACGCATTCATCTCCTGCGTGCTGAAACTGAAATTAGTCCATAGAAACAAGTATGTACTATTATAATAAATTCTTTAGAGTGCTGTGACACTTGCCAGTATTTGTTCTAGCTCAGAGGGATTGGTCCTTCGTTTAATACAAAACAATGACATCTGTGCATGGTCATCTCACACTATGCATCCTCCTGATTGGGTGTTCAGATTTTGGCATAGCTTGTGGGCAATGTAGTGCATAAATATGGAAATTGCACGAGCTTAAAGTTATGACCTTAGCAGCGCATAAACATAAACAGCGCATGGGATCACACGTTGCGTAGGAGTAAAATAGACGCAAATGTATGCATCACCATTAGTTGTATAGCATTTAAACAACTGCTTCACTTTATGAAGATTCCACCATATCACAAGGTGTGTTAGTGGATCTGCATTTAAAAAAAAAACTCATTTAGGGTTATGAAGGTCATCAACAGAAAACAACATACCGTTAGGTTTCTGCTTCTGCCTCGCATATACATTTGAGTTAACAAATTATACTGTGTTCGTCACATCATCTACGCAGTTGCTTTATCAGTTGTCAATGAGATTGTGTTACAGTGCTTTTTTTCATGACATTTATGCATATGTAATTCTTCAATCATGCTACTCATACTAAAACCTGTAATTTTTCTATGTTAACAATTTGTTGAACCTGCTGTACTTTTGTTTTATTACGTTTACTCTGTAAAGGAGGTCCCATTGCAGTCTTTGACTTCGGGACCTCCTTCTGAATACAGTATTAGCAACTTGTAATCTTTCTAATGATCCCAATAAAACCTGATTCTGAATACTTGACAATAAAGTCGAACATGGATATATTGAATCTGAAGGGGATCACAATAAAGTCTGACATATTGCTAATTGGATATATAAAATAAAAATTTTATGCAATCATTTTTAAGGGGATTTTACTGCTGTTCACTATACACAACAATTCATTAAATGTGGGCTCCATATATCCGGGTTCGACTGTATTCACTGAACACAGAGATATGCAAGATGCGGATATGCAAGATTTTTGCAAGCCCTGTTGTGAGCTGATAATTATATTGCAATAGGTGGAGACAGTATTTACTTCCTTCTCTGCACAACATTGACAGCCCTTTTCAATCCTATATTGGTAAGCACAACCAGGTGAACTTCTTTCTAAGTGTACCTGGTAACGGTAGGTTGATTTGTTCCATTATTACCAATGGCTGACCACATAACTTGGGATGTCCATTCGGTTGTTTTGTTGTAAGCAGTGTGCAGTGAGCTTTGCTTATCCTTCCTTTTCCTTTACTTATACAACTACTGGAAGTACAAAAGCATTGAGTGCTCAATCCATATTTGAGGCCAATTTTTTCTTACAGAATATTTATAGCCAATTAAATTTTAGAATTTGCACTCGCAAAGATACATGGAATCATCTATTCCTCAGTTCAGCAGCAAGTACCCATGAACTTACTTGTTTGTGAACTCCCCTGTAAATCCTGGCCTTGAGAGCTCAGCAAACTTTGCATTGAGGTAGTTCATTTCTTCATCCAGCTTGTTTTCAGATCCACTGGACAAAGCAGACAATTTTGATAAATGAAAAAAAGTAACAAATTATTTGTTGGATCTATGCGCTAACTACCTTAGGCATATCAGTTCTGATGAAGAGTCAGAGATACCTATACACACTTGATGAATGCCATAAAAATACGAAAGCACTAATAAAACTGGAGCAGTGATCGTAAGAATTGAACGTCATTGCCTTTCAGTGAGACGTGCAGTGTCTGATGCTGATAACTGCGGCTCTAAATAATGATCTCAAGCCATGACAAAACCCAAAATGATCTGATATGCCAAGGGGTAAGAATTAGTTACCCTCATGTCATGCCTTCTACAACTGTCATTTTTTAGCAGAGCTCACAGTGAAATAACTGCAGTCAATGCGTGTAATGCAAAAATCATTGACATGTCAAAACTACACAGTTCAGAAAGTTATCATGCTGCAATAATGCTGCAAGGGACCCTTGCAGCATTATTGGATGGAGGTACAAACCCTACATTAAAAGTACAACATTTCATCCACATGGCTGGTTATGTGGATAATATATTATGCTCAGTAGTGGATTCTGAAGCCAACTGTTTGAAAGGATTATGTGGCTTTCACACTATAAGACTGCCTGAAAGAGAGGAAAAAGTTATGACTATCTCTCCACGTTATTGGTACAGCCAAACAGCGATGTTAAGTTCGAAAGGCAGTTTTCAAAAGAGATGCTGCCCTGTCTACAGCCAGCTCTGAAGCCCTTTTTAAGCTTACCCTTTTACAGTACATTACCTATGCACTATCATGCATTGGTGAGCCCTTATAACCCAAATCGGTAGCGCCTGAGAACCCAGACACAAAATCCGATTTCTCTCGTACGATTATTAGCACATGATACGTCAGTTTAAAGTACCACCGTGAATGGCATAAATTAGAATTACAAGGTAGATGTTTGCAGGGATGTGGGTACTTAAAGGCATAAACAGTGTTAAAATAAGGGATTCCTCAGGCTGGAGCCAGTGTTTCGACAAGAAGATAAGCTTTCCTCAGGGCCCTGGCACTATCACCAAGACAAGTGCCCCTTGTAAAAAAAATTGGCCTCAAATTGAGGCATCCCTTGTTATTGGCTGTTGCTCACTTTGTGCATTATCATTGTTAGCGCTTCACAAATCTAATAAGTATAGAAAAAAGAAAGTAGGAGGTTTAGTATAGCAGGAAAGTACTTTGTGTGCTTTGCATGTAAATACTTTCAAGGTGTGCATTTAGTAAAGTGCTATGTGAGATGATTTGTGAAAGATTGTCATACCACATAGTGAAAACAAAACAACATGACGAGGGCTCAAGTAAGGAGATCAGCTGTCAATTGCCCAGCACAGCTTATTAATGTAAATCAGAAACCTCCAAATTTGAACTGGATTTCTGTTTCTAAAAGAAGTGAAAACATACGTAAGACATTGCTGAAAGCTCAGCAATTCTGTCAGCATCGTGTTCCATTACTCTGATCATGATGGATGCTTAATATCTAGATGCCAGAAGGAATCTGTACAATTGTAAAAAAAAAAAGTTGTCTTGAAACAACCGCATCGTAGGAAATGGCCATTGTCACAAACACAACTTAATTACGTTCACAAAACATGACTTCATTCCACTGAATAGATAGATGGCAGGGGCAGCCCATTTGGTAATGGAGAGGTGTGCAAATTTGTGTTCGAAACTTTTGAATAATGAATTGAATATTGTCTTGTTTGATTTGGTCTTTGAATCGAGTGGTCACTATTTGTAAATAAGAATATTCGTACAATAGTTTTTATATAGAGGTGGGTGAATATACATTATTTAGGGTATGAATAGAATACGAATAGTCGGTATTGAATATTGGATAGTCAAGCACAGACGCATATACTTACAGCCGGAATAACTATTTAGTTACAGTTAGTTAATACTCCTTGTAGTGTCTAGTGAAAAAAAGTCAGTTAACTTTCTGGAACAAAGGATCAGTTTCAAACACAAGATTACAATTTTTGTTAAACAAACTGCATGAGTAGCCTGGTAGCAAAAAAATTTTCCAAGAAAGAATGGTTGCTGTATGACTAGCTTTCCAAATACGCTAAACAATTGGTTATTGAAAAAATATCAGAGGTTGTGGGGAAAAAAAATATCTGCTGAAGTACTTATGTGCCGTAAGCTCATGTAAAAGGGCCTGTTGTAAGGAAAACATCATAGGTTGTAGCATAAAGCATAAAACTACTACATGACAATACCGCCAAAAATACAAAATGATACGCTATAAGCAAAAAATCACAGGTTGTCAAGTAGGATTTCCCTGCGAAACCGAAAACAAGGCTTTCATTACCCATTTTGTTTCTGGGCATTACTTCAAGAACTTATGTTATTTAGTTTCGATATTCAAAAACTCCGAATGTTCCTTTTGGAATTTGAATATGAATAGTTAGCTTGTAGAATCCAAGTCGCATTTGAAACTTCAAATATTCCTCCACGCATATTTTTCAATTCTTCAAATCGCCAACGGTATGCAATCAAGCATAAAATTGGAGAAAAAGTGCAATAAAGGTCATCCCAGCAGCTATAGTAGACATAAAACACGAGAAGTTATGTAGCAGAGAGCACTATATCACTCAGAGCAAGACTTCTGCAGCTAAACCATTATCATTTGCACATGCAAATAAGCCTTCAACGTGCAAATAAGCTGCTTAATTGCTCCTAATGCTTCATAACATTCAGTGTAATGAGAGAAACTTGCTAACATTATGAATGCACTAGGATGTGAAGATCGTTTTATATTAATGGGGTAAATTGCCCTTCATTCATCAAAAGCTATCCCAAAAGTATTTGATATTCATTTCACTTCTAGCCCTATTTTATTCAATCTTAAATTAAACTACGTGGTTGTACGTGCCAAAAGCACAACCTGATTATGAGGCACGCCGTAGTGGGGAACTCCAGAAATTTGGACCACCTGGGATTCTTCAACATGCACCTAAATCTAAGCACATTGGTGTTTTCGCATTTTGCCCCCATTGAAATGCGGCCACCATGGCCAGGATTAATTTTGACTTTGATTCAATCTTGAAAATTACTATTTCCACAGGCCTAAGTCACTGTGCTTCAACAATGTCTCTTAGCAATTTTTTATGATGAGGAGTTGCCCGGAAAACACCCTCTTTCCAACATGAAAGCATTTGGGAAGCTGCAGAAAAAATGCTTAATTAAAAAATTTAATCCAGGAAGTGTAATTACTCCATTACTTAAGCATAGCGTTCAGTTCAGTCGAGGTTGGCAGTGCACTCCACCTGGCAGAGCTGAAAAAACATGTTGAATCAAAGCGCGTTTACTAATACGCGGTTGAGATCACTTGCTAATAACAATGAAAAAAGGCAAGAACTACAGCAGAAAAATGCGGTTAAAATTCGGGTTATTAGGAAAAGGTAACACGGTTAGCCTGACAGGAGATGGCCAGATACCATCCAACAAACCCCTCTGAAAACTAAATGTTTGTGAAGCAAACAGAATAGGAGTTCATCAAGAACAGTTTACTCTATGTGAAAAAGGGCCACAGCTATCAGCAGAAGAAACCTCCTTGAGCGGCGATTCCTTACCTGTTGGTGCTTGTGAAGCTGTTGGAGTCGCTCAGGTTTCCATTGATGCTGTTGCTACTTAAACCACCGGTTCGCACCCCTGGAACTGTCCTGGGTTTCTTCAGTGCTAGACTGGATCCTTGCATCAGTTCTCGCATTTGCATATCTGCCTTCTTGTATGGATCATAGCTGTCATCAGAAGGATACCTGAATGTAAATGAGATCCACGAAAATGGGGATAATAACTATACATCATGAATTTATGTGTAACCCTTGCGTGTATGCACATTCCCAACGAGAGCTCCCTGGGCATTGTCATAATGCCCTCTGCACTGTTGTAAACACATGTGAGCCCCCCCATCAGAAGCACTGAAGAAACTGCAACACATAGCTCTGTACACCCGGGCAGCAGTCCAGACAGGAGATGCTCTCTCCCTCCGATGGAAAGGTCTATATCAGCAGTCTGAGACTGAGAACAGTCCCTCGACATACAAATATCAAACCTCAGAAAATGGGTAAATATGAAGTAGCATCACTGGCTTTTAACTGCGACATTTAAAGCTAAGCTTTCTTTGCATCGTCTGGCGGGTTTAGATGCTCTGGTCGGTGGAGGTGGTGGTTCTGATGGTGGTTGGACTGTGAACAGAAGGTTGTGGGCAGGTAGGAGGGTACATGTGCGACGCCAAGATAAGGACGGAGGGAGAAGAGATGGTAACGCATGTTAAGCGGTTGGCTTAAGATTGTCATCAGGTGGCGGAAGCGGAGTAGAGACGTCACATGTGCTTGGGGTGGCATGATACACTTGTGCTTGGCCAGCCACAATGGCAGAGTGGATGCAAGAACTTCACTTACACTGATAACCACAGGTTGTGGGATCTGTATGATTTCTCAAACTGATGTTTCATTTCATGATGTGTTCCTTTGACAGGGAAATAACATACTGCACAATGGTCATTGCCACAAACCATAGATTAAATATAACAACTCTAGAGGAACAGCTCCCACGCATTGAAACCGGCAGCTGCAAAGGCACTGCCACATTGCTACTCTGTGCAGGCGCGCAGGCACAGATGATGAGATTCGGTCCAGACCAGACGTGCAATCAACACGATCCCGAGCCTCCCTTAGCATGGTGGCGACATCTAGTTCGGGCGCCTGTTAAAGCATCCTTTCACACACCGTAAATTTTACATCAACATTTTATAAAAGCCGTCGGAACATTCTGAAAAATATATGAAATGAACTTTAGACACTGTGAGTACGTACGTGCTAAGTGTAAACTTTTGTTTTTGCATCATAATATGAATATTTTTAGCGTTATCGAAATGAAAGGTAGCAACATGGCAACGCCTTTGCGGTTGCCACTCTATTTCTCTAGAGTTAGAATACTAACTCTATGCCACAAATGTACAGCAACGTCAGGAAAATATGCATTAATAAATGCTTATGGCTTTTTGCTGGAACAGCAGAGACCCAACAAGCAAAAGTTACGCTGATCCCATGCACTGTGGGAACCGACGTAAGCGAAGCATTCCGTGCTGGATGCTTTGATTGACGATAATTAGCAGTGATGTTGACGGCTAAAGCTTAATTTTTTCAATATTCAGTCTAACACGAGAGTGGTGAGTTGATGTTAAACATTACCTTGCGTGCACCACTGCTGTTTGTCTGCATAGCACACAGAACACACATGGAGACGTGTTTACTTTAGGTGTTGTTGTGCACCATATTTCACAACCTCTGAGTGGGTTGAGCACAGTAATTGCCTCACATGGCACATCGCGTTGTGGCAGAAATATTAAACTTGAATTGGATTAGGGGGCTGTACGTGCCAAAACCAGAATTGGATTATAAGGCACGCCGTAGTGGCGGACTCTGGATTTGTTTTGACACCGTGATTCTCTTTAACGTGTCCCAAAATCTAAGTGCACATCCGTTTTCTATTTCGCCCCCGTCGAAATGCGGCTGCCGCGGCTGGGATCAAATCTGCGAACTCGAGCAATGCCATAGCCGCAAAGCTACCGCAGCGGGCACAGAAGTGTTGATTTGACGGTCGGCGCTTCTCTAGTGTCACCTGTACACTGCGGTGCGCTTTAATTAATGCGGCTCTGCTTCTGCAGGCCCTGTGTAGTTTGTCCGCTTGACATATTTGCATGGCATTTATTTTTCAGAAACAGCAGCAAGGTACTGTACGGCACCTTGAACTTAAGCTTATCGAGTTTCCCGGCAACCTAAACTTAGGGTAATAGGGTTTGCTTGCCTTCTCATGTCACCTCCCCCCCACGGTTGTCCTTTATTAGTAGAAAGGGAAGCACAGCAGTTTCTTCAATGCTTCTGAGGTGAGTCACCGATAATTAAAGCTGTCAAGAGGCTATTGTTGGCACCCCCTAGGGAGCTCCAGAGGGCATTGTGCACATTCAACCCGGTGGGGTGAAAACCAGTTTCTAGTGTTGCCTTGCTCCTGTCATGTATAAACACACTGTGACCCCCCCCCCCCCCACATGGTGTGCCTGCCAGCAGCAGCAGTGGAAGCAGCAGGGGGAAAGTCAAAGGAAGAGGCGAAGAAAGCTTCGCTTTAAAAGCCCCTGTTTATAGAGTTACAATTAACTACCATTAGAACTGATTTCTCTAATGCCTCTGATCCACAAACCCTAATTTTATCCTTCCTCCCCAAAATTAATTTTTGCCTAGCACTGTGTTTCAGTCCAGTGATTCTTAAAGGGACACTAAAGCGAAGCAACAAATCAGTTTACGCTAATAAAGTGTTGTTTGAGAACACAGCAGGCAGTCATTTCAATACAGTAGTTTGATTATTAGATGAGAAAATGAAGGTCGAAGTATCAGTATTCGAATTTCGTGCCGAAACCCCGACGCCGGTACGTCGGTGTGACGTCAGGGATTCCAAATTATGTTTTTGCATTTGGGCCATGTTGGCTGAGTAAGGGTTTCTAAAACTTGCCATGTTTAATATTTGGTTCCTTTAGAACACAATGTACTCAATCTGTACCGCTATATAATTAAGTAGGCCCAGAAGATGCCATCAAAATCCATTACGTCACAGCGACCAGGTGTGGGAACTTCAAGGGGCGTCGCTACCCGTCTTTCGTTCTTGCGCATTTTCTGGCTTACCAAACGTCTTATCGTAGTAAGAGCGGTGTTTTTTGTGTCCTAGAGTGGTAATTTACTGATGCAGAATAATTTTTCCCTTTAGTCTCCCTTTAAAGACAATGCTAGGTTAAAGGTTGAGGGCTAACATGGCTATAGCTTTCTATCAAGATACAGGGAAAGGGAGCCTTGTAAGCTTGTCCCGGCTTAATATTGGCGTATGCTGTCTTTTTGCTTGCACTGGTGAGGCATGGCCATTGAGACACTGAACACCAGACGTTATGGAAACCTGTCTTATCTAGTGCACTGCACACAAACCCTCTCAATTCGATATGCTTAACGCAGCTGTGCTCCCGTGTCGAACAACACAGTCATAACCATATGTTTACTAATTTTTGCACAAGGTGCTGCATAACGCTTTTAGTGTCTCTGTTTGCCTTTACTTTCTAGCACTTCACTCCATGAGATGCATGCTCCAAGATTGTAGGCACAGTACTGCTACAGTAGTTGAGTACAGACAGTATTGCTTGCCATAGTAATTGCATGCATTGAACCTCACTAAACAAATTTTCCGTATCTGAAACAGCAATATTTAGGAAGCTACACTGCAAGGAGCCTTTGCTCATTAACAAACTAAGAAAAGAAGCAAGCCTTACCTATACGGGCTACTGACATGGTTTGGAAACTTTTCCTTGAACTTCATGACGCCTCCTGGCTTGAGCGGCTTCGGCTTCACAGGAGCTGGTAGTGGTTTCACTCGACGGCTGAAAAATGAAATGAAACAGGAGTTGACAGATTGCAGTCCCTTTTAACAGAAACTGTATTGTTTATGTTTACTTGTGTTTCTACTTGCAGTAGCATAATATGAAATGAACACATCATAATGTATAAAGAACTACAATAGCTTCACAAACGCAATGCTGTAAGAACAATGTTTACCACAGTGGGACTTTCATGGTAGAGTTCAGTGCTGATTAATGGTAGAGTTCAGTGCTGAAGTTCCCACATGACAAAAAACTAGATGAGCAACTCCAGTAGGGCCACTGTCTAATGTAAATAAGTACTCACTCATGTTATCATCATCGTCATCATTCATACCAATACTTTCACTCCCCTTCCCTCATTCCCAGCGCAGTGTAGCAGACTATAGCGCCACGGCTCAGGCCGACATCTCTGCCTCTCCTGTAAATATAATCTATCGCTCTGTTTCTCTGGACACTGCCTAATTTCAGCCACATGAATAAGGAAAGTACTAAAAACACATCAATAACATTTTGCACTCTAACAGGACATTATACGAGCTATAATTGCTCCGAATAAGAGTCTCTTTTAGGTAATAGTTGCTAGGCTGCTTATACCAGAAATTGTTATATCTGGCTATCTTAGAAAGCAAAATTGCATAAAAGAAAAAAATGCAACATTATTGAACTCTGTCTAGGAAATAGATAACTATGTCCTAAAGTTACAGCACAAGTCGCAAGGCTGTGAGTGCAGTAGATTTTTAAACATATATTCACAACTGAAACACAGTTAGCAATAACCGTGTATCTCACGCTCATTCTGGAAAATTTATTTCTAAAGCTTACATATCCAGTCATTTATACATTATATGTATTTAAAATATACAAGCATTCAAATTTTCAATGGCACTATATATGACAACTTTATAAGGTAAGCAGAGGAGCTGCCATGGCTGTTCAAAAAGTGACAAAAACGGAGTGTTCGTGGCATTCGAGCGGGACCACCACCTTAAAGGGAACAACACCTAAACAGTAATAAAAAGAACGTACCAGCAACACCTTCAACTTTATTGAGAAAAGAGGCTCCCCTGTGAAGCATTAGGCAGACATCTGTGCATATGAGCATAGCCTGCACACCGTGTCGCATCTCATCTGTGATCTATGACTAAGTTCGAACTGGGTCTTCTTGTTATGAGAGGACTGTACTGTACAATAGGAGGTTGCCCAATAACAAGGTTTTTTCTAGTTACTTCACAGCAGACAGCTGTGCAAATAAATCAAATGTGCCACATGTTTGCTAAAAAAAAATTAAATTATGGGGTTTTACGTGCCAAAACCACGATCTGATTATGAGGCATGCCGTAGTGGGAGACTCTGGAAATTTCGACCACCTGGGGTTCTTTAACGAGCACTTAAATGTAAGTACACAGGTGTTTTCGCATTTTTCCCCCATCGAAATGTGGCCGCCGTGGCCGGGATCCGGTCCCTTGACCTCGCGCTTAGCAGCCTAACACCCTAGCCTCTAAGCAACCGCGGCGTGCCACATGTTTGCTCAGTTCCTCCCTAAATCAACAATGCGTGCTACATCTGAAAGTACTGTACTGCTTCTTTGCATGTTCCTGTGCCTTTAAGTGGCCATGAAAGCATTCCGGTGCTTACCTTATAGTTGGCTTCTTTGCCTTGTTTGTAGTTGTCCCATTGGTATCAAGCGTCGATGGAGATGACTTGGTCCTCTGGTGGTTTCGGTTGACCGCAACTCTACTCCCACTGCCTCCATCCTTTGAACCCTGAGAACCTGAAGGGCTCACGGTACCATTCTTCTTGCCTGGCGTTGGGACCTTATACTGCACAACCAAAATATAAATACAGGGGGCTGGTTAGAGTGGTGTGCAAATACTTAAGTTACCAGAATAAGGTTTTTTTTTTGAGGAATGTACACATTCAAGAAGACCGTACTTACACCAGCGGAGGGAGAGGGAGGGTAGAGAGAAAGGTAGAGAGAGAAGCCTAGAGACAGTTAGAAATACAGATACTATATGTAAAGGGAGGGAGAGCTATAGAGATAAAACAGAGAGAGAGATGAAGGCAAACAAAGATGTAATATATTGATATATAAATCTTTAGGGTGGCTTAGGGGAGTGATCAACCGCGCTCCTGACGAAGTACAGAGTCAGCACAGCTGAACACTTGTCAACTGATCTTGATCGAGATGAGATCATGGGATTCAGAGAACTAAGTGTGTTGCACCATTGCCCCTATCTCTCCCTAGGGAGGACTTGTGCCTTGTTAGTAAAGGACCTTCGAACAACTAATCTGCCCACAAGATGCCATATAACAAATTCTTTGTTCTTAACAGATATTGCTTAAAAAGAAGTGCCTAGTACATTGCTTAAAAGAAAGAAAACAGCAAAAATTGTGCAGTTGGTTACTGAAGGCATTAAAAAAAAGTGATGTTGTACAGAAATTATAAAGGCTTGTTATCTCGAACCTGAAAGGCCAGATTGTATGAAATAACTTGAACTAAGGCTGACTGCCAGTTATTGGATCTTGAGCCCTACCATTCGTGGCAAACTAGCAAGTAAGCATGCCCAAATCCAAGCGTAAACGGAGGCATACCATTGTCTTCGTTATCAGTTTAATTTAACTCTACTGTGGGATGAACAAATTTTCTAGAGATATATAACCCTTGTTGTGTGTTAACTGAAGGTATTGTGTGCTCTTAAGTTCCCCTACTTAAGTGCACCACTTGATCCTCTAGCAACCTCTACTTCATTCTTCTTTCCTTGGCACTAGTTCCATAACTCTAATGCAGTGAAATTGCCACAGTAGCAAATTGCTAATTGCCTCTGGGATTGTTCCCTACTGAATAAGTCCACACAGATTCATAATTCGGAAAGATTTCTGTATCATACCTATTTGTATGGAAATCATGCCAAACTGATATGACGCCTGTACTAACATATGCGCAGTACAAAAGCCATATTAAGATATAAGGAACTACTTCAGTAGGGTGATATTAAGTTACCATGTGACAGAAAAGGGAAGAAAGGGGGTTAACCGAAGGGCCTGATTTTTATTAGTCATATCATAAGAAGCCAACAAACACTGACACCAAGGACAACATATGGGAAATTACTTGTGCCTAATAAATTAAATAAAGAAACGATAAATTAATGGAAATGAAAGTGGATGAATAGACAACTTACCGCAGGTGGGGAACGATCCCACAACCTTCGCATTACGCGTGCGATGCTCTACAATTGATCTACTGTGGCGCCGTTTCCCCATCCACTTTCTTGGGTATTTATGTTTCCTAGTAGAACCCTGGGAGTGTTAGCCAGCACCACCACTCACGAACCTTGGCGGCGGATGTGGAACGTGATTTTTTTGGGCGAAGGCAACCAGTCAATAAACCCACTCATGCTACCTCAACGCATCAATGTTGCCGGATTCGAGATCCTCGTTATATAATAATCGAGAAGAAAGGGGGTTAACTGAGGGGCCCGTTTTTATTAGTAATATCATAAGAACCCAACAAACACTGACACCAAAGATAACATAGGGGAAATGACTTGTGCTTAATAAATTAAATAAAGAAACGATAAATTAATGGAAATGAAAGTGGAGGAATAAACAACTTGCTGCGGGTGGGGAACAGTCCCACAGGTAGCATGTGTGGGTTTATTGACCGGTTGCCGTCACCTAAAAAGATCACATCCTCCCATGTTGGGTTCCCATGCTCCCATTCGCCCATGCTGGTCATTCGAGATAACCTTTATAGAGCCATCGAATGAGGTGATGCCAGTTGATAAATGTTTAACTTGGCAGAAGTGTCAAATGGATTTCTTAAATTTCAACCACAGATAACTAAAACCAATTTTACACGCCCGCAAGTTTTAAATGCAGGAAAGTCAGCTGCATGAGGCCACCAGACTAAAGTTATTGCATTAAACCTGGAAATTTCATGGTTGAACAGCTTTCATTTAAGTGCAACAATTTGAATAGTTCTTTTTGCAATAACCTCCGAAAGATACAGACTATAAACTAGGAGCAAAAGCTCTGATGGTATAAAAAAAAAAAACGGCCGTGGCTTAGCTTGGTTAAGCCTGGTGATTGCGAAGCAATAGTGTGTAGCCGAGCTGCATACTGGGCACGCCACTTAGAAAGTCGTTCTTCTCGTTCTTCTTCCGTCTCCGTAGCTCGCTGATGCTTCCTCTTTGCATTCTGCCGAGCTGCCTTGTTCGGGAGTTAGGCCGCCTTCAAGAGTGGAACGCGATAGTGTTATCGTACCCCGTTCGCACCGCCTACTCAAACGCGCTACGCCAGCCAAACGTCGCGATCGGCAAAGATAGCCGGGCCCCGACGCGCCATGAAGGCGGACGCGATCATGGGGCGAGTGGTGCGCCACGTGTCGGGGCAGCTCCGTACATTGCAAGGAGGGTGTCTTCTGTGTTTGCCCCAAGATGGCTCTGCGTGTGCGCAGAGCGCACAAGAAATGTAGTGGAAAGGTACTTCGCTACTCGTGAAACTGCGACTTCTGTAAGTTACGTGGTCATAATTACCGATATATACCGCAGTATAACTTTCTATGGCACGTTTCTAAGGCAACACCGCATTCACTAGAGGCGATTTTGTCCCGTTTTGAAGTAGCGAACTCGTGGCTGAGTGGTAGCGTCTCCGTTTCACACTCCGGAGACCCTGGTTCGATTCCCACCAGCCCAGCTTACAAGATGTTTTTTATTTATGAAATGACGTTACTTATGTGACGTCACTCTAGGTCACGTGGTGTGACGTCACGTAGCGAGGTCACGCTAAAGGTCAATGGTGCCTACCATCGCCTCGCCACAGAACGGGCTGAAGTGCGACCTAAAGTAGTATTGCTTTGCAATAAAAATAAAAAGGGGAGCCCTTTTGACGCAGTCAAATTTAACAATGAGGCATACACAGTATACAAGATCACCACTGACCTTAGTCCTTGCCTTGAGCCTTTCCACGGCCTCAGCGCTGGCCGGACTCTTAGGTATCCGATTCTTTTTCTCTTGGCACCACGCAATGTGTCGGTCAGCTGCACGGTCGCTGAAGTTGCGATTGCAGCTGGGGCACTCAACATATCCTGGAGGCACAAAGAACAGGTGAGGCATGACTACAACATCCTGAGCCATCGCCCATCACTCAGATGCCGCCCACTGCCTTTTTGTCAAAAAGTATCATTTCCCCTCAAAACATGCTGATAAATCACTCGTCCAGCAAAAGATTCGCATACCAAGCAGTGCCACAACTTATCCATGCACACCAAAGGCAGCATGCAGCAGTGGCCTTAGGTTGTGTTTCTGTTTGTTTGTCTATGTTACGAGTGGACGCACGGACTTGCTAGTGATATATGGCAAACACGTGCTGGCACAGGAGTTTACAAAGCATGTTGAGTACAGATCACTCTTGTCAATTCTTCACAATAAGCTTATGAACTTCCTTCTGGTCTTACAATAAGGCATATCCCAGTCCCATTTTCCTGACCATTTACATAATCTGGGGCAGGATGTCAACTTGGGCTGTAATGGCAAGCATGGTCAAACATTATTATACAAATTTAGTTGTGACCATAAATAGGGTAACCAGATTTACTTACTATGAGCAGATTTTGTCTTACTGCATTCACGGAGTCACATGTTGTTTTTTTGGGGGGGATGTTGTTTTGAGCTGTCTTACAAAAATAATGACAATTCAGTGCATATTCTTACAGTAATTAGTCCCTCGTACCACCAAGTGCATCAGCACTCAGAACTGGAGCCTAAGTAGCACATATATATGACCTGGTTTGCAATAATTTGGAATGAAAACAGACAGCTTGGAAGATGGGAGGGACTCTTTATACTGCATGCCAGCATAAAAGGTGTGGCAGATGGCATGCAACTTTTCTACGCATCATCCACTAAGCTTCATTCCGGTTGTTAAGTGGTCCCCTACAATTGCGGCTGGGAATGTCAAGCATCTGCAGTGAACTTGAAAAATTAACTTTTGCATTCTGAATTTAAGCTCTCCTTGAAAACGCCAACTTCAATCTAGATACATGTATATACACAGCAAACACTGCAGCAGTCAGCCTGAAAAACAAAAACAAAACAAAACAAATATTGGCACGGTTCTTGGGATCTCCACATTAGAGTCCATGTTTGATAGTGGCATGTCAGTCATTCTGAGCAGGAAATTCATTATGGACTGATATCTGTATGCCTTGAAACAGGAAAGTAGGGCAAACTTTGCAAATTGCACAAGATGACTGGATGAAAATAGCGGCAGGAGGGCAATGAACTTGCCTGCAGGCACTGCTGGCCGGCTGCCATTTGAAGCTGCGTCGGTTGACGGCCCAACGTCCTCACCCCGCGCGGCGCGAATTGTCCGGATGAGCTCCTCGTGCTTCTCTTTCCAGTTCGCCCTGGGCTTTGGCTTTGGCTGCAGGGGCAAATCATTTTGCCATACTCAAATTCCAGGTTGACATGACAGAGATGCAAAGCAGCAAAGCTTATGAAAGAGAAAGATTACTTTTTAAACATTTTTGTTGCTCAGAGATATGAAAAAAATATCACAGAGGTGAAAGAGGCACTAAATAGTTGCTGATTTGATTGACGAAATTTTGTGTCCCAAAGAAGAGCTTGGATTACGAGAGACATCGTAATGGACGGCTCTGCATTATGGTAATCTTGACCCCCCTGGGTTTGTCGAACTTGTCAATAAGTCTAAATGCATGAGCATTTCACACGCATCAAAATGCAGCCTCATCCTTTTAACAGCACAGTTCCATAGGCACTGAGGGAGGTACTAAAGGTGCAATTGGACTGATAGGTGGATGAGTTGGGAGTGGATGCATAGCTGATTAGCTAGGTCAAATATGCTAGTATCATTTGGGACCCCCACACTTAAGAAAACGAATGGCGCTTTGGAAATGATTCAGTGGAGATACATCTGCTTTGTCTTTTTTAAACATCGCATGATGCACTCCCCAAACTTCTCTGATGCAGCAAAATACAATTTTGGAACCTCAACTGCGTCATAAGATGGGAGAATTAAGGTTTATTTTTCACCTGAAGAACAGCCACCTCGCCTTAGACCCTGATCCATACATCAAACTTCTGATGCTACAATTAACTCGAAATTGTCATGCTGAATTGATAACACTATTAAGATCATGAAATAACATGTTTAAGTTCTCCTTCTTCTCTCACACTATTACAGAGTGGAACTTACTGCCACTATGTATGCTTCATAACAGCAATTCACTTGACATAATAACATCATAACATGTAATGTCGTTTCTTGGTCTATATTTTTTTATGTTTTTAAGTACTGCCTTTATTTTGGTAGCATTTATAGTCACAGCTAACCAGGTTCTAATCGTTGTGCCCTATTGCTTTGTTGTACTACTGTCTTGTAGTTATACTATTCCCCTTTTGCAAGGACTGCAAAAATTTGAAGCAGTTGTTGTCATGATTAATCAGGTGTTCATTGTGTCACAATGTATTTTTAACATTGTGGATGGTTTGTGATGCACGAGTACGTTGCTGTTAACACCAGCGCTTGTCGTATGAACTCTTTGATGCCCCTCCTGCAAAAGCCCACACACTGGGCCTGTGCTATTGTAAAAATAAATTGCAAAAATAAATAAATAAAAAAAACAAATACAAGCATTACAAGGTTTGGTTAGAGCAGAGTCGTTGATCATACTCCTGGATGTCTCTTTGCATTCATTTTGAGAAAAGAGATGGCCAGTCACTGAGAATTTCAGAATCAAAGACAGTTCGTCTTATCGTCAAATTAAATTACTCCAGAATGGAGAGCAGACTTCATCTATACATAGCTGCAGTGCAAGAACTTTGTACTGCTACAACAATCAGACTACTGCCAGACTTTCTTGTCAGCTGTGAGTTATGTTAGATGTCATGCACCCGAGAATGACACTGACAGGTTGCTGTGAGCAGGTTCTGTAGAAAAGTCTAATTTATTTCATCAAGTTGCATTTTCATTCATGTATAAGTGCAACATAATTTGCTCTACATAATTGTCTGTTGACTAATCTTGACAAATTGCTACCAGGATAGCTTACGCCAGCAAAAGTTAGATCTGCATTTTGAAATCAGTGGTGTCATTCCTTTCTGATGTTTTATGCCTTCCTTTTCCATTTCATTCATGAAACATTCATTCTTGGCAAAATAACACATTTATTCTTCTAGAATACCAATCTGTCAATTGACCTTGGCTTAGTTTTCAACTTTAGTGTACCTTTAAGCTTCCAAGCACAAGGGAAATGTGTATCATTGCCATCAAAACACTGTGTAAGAAAACTAATCCTTAATTGAACAGCCCATCCGTGTCATGTAAACAAACGTTCCTTAGCTAACATATGGAAATAAACATACGCATTTACTTCTGTCACCACTTTGAGTTCAGCACAATCTAGACAGAAAGCAACATGCCAATGCGTGGCACTTCTTGTAAAAGGACACGTGGATGACAAGCAAGAAAATGCCAGGTGTTTTGCCACCACATGAAAAACACCAGAAAGACTGAGAAATAGCTTCAAGTGATTGATGCTCGCTTGAAAAGAAACAAATGGTTCTTGGCAAACATCTCTGCCGCAGAGTGAAGCGAAGGAGCAGGAAAAGAACATTAGAGCAACAAATGTGTGCTGCTGAGTGAAGTGAAGAAGCAGAAAAAGAACGTTAGAGCAACAAATGTGCGCAAAGCTAGACGTTTGGCAATAATATGTGAAAGGGGGAGTCGTAAACATTCACGTGCTGGAGTTTTGCTTTGTTGCCAAAAGAAGGAGGCTGTGAAAAATTTGAACGATGCAACAATTTGTCCTTCAGAAAATTATGTTCTGTGCTTACTATTGTGCTTTCTGGTTATCATTTGCAAAAAAATTTTGAGGACAATTAAGGTTCGCCTTTAGGCACGGAGCAAGAAATATTTAGGAGTGGAAACTCCGCTGTTTGCGGCGACCAGTAAAGGTCACAAGCCCGCGGATATGTTTTCATGCTGGCGGCACCTGGCGGCATGGGAAGAAATTACCGCCGTTTCGGTTGCCAGGGCAACCGGTTGAGCGTGTTGCTCCCGTTCGGCCGCGCGCGCCTGACTTCTACCACGGAGTGGCCGGAGCTGCCGGAGCCGCCGAGCCGCCTGCCGGGCGCTGCTTTTTTTTTTTTTTCCGCTGCGGCTTCTACGACGCGCCGCATGGTGCCGCCACTGTATACGGTAGCGTCGGCGCATGCAACAATTGTGACTTTATCTGATCGCCCGCGCCCGCTCGCGCTGACGGGAGTTTCACCTCCTATATGTCTTACTCCGTGCCTTTAGGAAGGGAATGCGATAGCATTCAAAGATACCTAGCTACTCGTGCTTCGTGGGAACTGCAGCATATGTAACTGTAATGTTTACTACGCACATAGGCGAGCTTTCTGGTACAAACATGGCCTTTTGCGTGGGCCGATCTCGGTGGGAGTGCACGGCCACCCAAAAAAGTTTACACAATTTTCAGGTTTCCGTTATTGTTTCACACATTTAATATTTAAGTTTAAGAACACCGACAGTGCATGCCCTTTAGGTTAAGTCTGAGAAGACTTAACCTAAAGGGCATGTACTGTCGGTGTTTTGTTTCATAAAATTTGTTTGTGGGCTGTCATTCTCAAAATTCTGAAGAATAACTTTGTCAAGAATGTAAGACAACGTATGAGCAACTTTAGTAATAGAATGGTGTGGCGATATAACCCCCATATACTGCATGTCGTATATCAAGGCATGGCATATGAGAACACCTAAATATGTATGGAAATTTTCGCTAATGGACAAGAAAAACTCCACTGAAGGCAACACCGGCACCGGATTTTCTGCAACACGGGGCTTTTAACGCTATCATGTTAAAACATGAGTCACAGGTGTGAAGAATGGCTTTGGCAACACTAATTTGTAAAGATTACTATGCAACAACTGTGTTATCTGCATGAACGGTAATACAAGTTCTACCTCTCAGTTGATGCACCTTACTTTGTGTGAATTACCGTATTTGCACAATTCTAACATGCACGTTTTTAAAATAAAAAGTGCATTCAAATTTGCGTGTGCATTACAATCGTAACTAATTCTACTCAAAATCAAAATATGAAGCTTATTCGTATTATATATAAAAAAAAGCACAATGCGAGGTAGCTACAGCCAGGCTGCCATCGAACAGACATTTATTTATGCCTTGGTTTGTGGTCGGCATTTTCCAGTGTTTGCTGTACGTGTGGCATTTCTAACATATTAGATGGAACTGAAGATGACTTTCTGTGGTTGGGAGACAGCGAAAAGGAGGTGTCGTCAGACTCTGATAGCAACTGGCCGCTAAGATTCGCGTGTCTGCCTGCCTTTGTATGATCCATAATGTTGTTCCAGCACGACATGCGTCGACTCAGGTTTCATTACTTGATGTGCACAGTAGAATCGGCGCCAAGTTAACATTTTGGATATTTGGGAGGTAATATAACAACGCATTACAATCTGGGGCGCAGTAAAATTGTGAAGATGCGGTAACCCCGCTATACAGCAGTTATCAAGAGTCTTAATTACTTCACCTTTCCCATAAATAATTAGCATACTGATAAGTTGCCTATAAATAAGTGATTGGATTTGGGAAAAAAAATGAGTGGGTGTTGCGTGTGATGTTCACAACAACTGTGTCACTCATAATAAAACAATGCTGCAATAGTAAGCCAAGTCAGTCACCTTTGGTGTAGGAGAGGGACGCTTGGGTGCATTCTTGATTTCTGTTCCTTCAATCCTTTGCTTTGAAGAATCAAAAACTTTGCGGGGCTTGGATTTGGTTTTGAGGCATACTTGCTCATGCCGTGCCTGAAATACAGAACAGTAAGTGCTGTGCAACTGCTTCATGGATTAGCAGACAACTGTAATCCAATATGTATACCAAATGAACAAACACTCCACAAATGATTACAAATTTTGTCACTGGTTTCAACAAGAACTTACCAAAGCATCAGGACGAAACGTTCTCCCACATATTGAACATGGAGTTAGCGCTGTCTGTGTTGAGGCTGTAGAGATAGATGCAAGCACAATTTGTTTTGTGAATCGAATGGGACCTTAAATGTGCCACAATAAAGTAATGTGATTGCCACGATGGGTACAACTGCGCATACAGTGCTGGAACTACCTTCAAGTTTCATCTACGCACAAGCTGAAACTTTCAAAGCTTTTGCCCAGCGCACGCTTTCACATCTACGTCAGTCAACATATCTGACGTACAATGTAACGCAAATATATGCCATTCAAATTCACGAATGCTCTGCTTTATACCTGTACACCTCCCCTGCGATTCTTACATATACACAAGTATATAAATATGCACATTCTCACGAAGACTTCACCAGGAAGACTGAAATACTCGCAACGTTGTGGTAATGAATCGCGAGCAACTCACCCACATCCTCCATACTGCCGCTCGGCGTGTCGCTCACATTCTGCACAGTGAAGCAGCTGGAATGAGCAATGGACAAGTATTACTATCAGGATTGCGTGTAGAAAGAGAGAAAGGTTTATTAGTCAACTGGCAGGCTTCAGGCACAACACGATGACGTAGCAAAATGGTGCCACGCAGATCGATTTTTGACGTATCGAGATGCAAATCGCGCATTCCATCGGCAGAGCAGAATATACAGGCGAAGGAGCCGTGATCGCGAAACGTAGCGTTATATGCGAAGTTCAGCCGCGGTCGAGCAGTGTTCGCAGCAACGCACGTTAGTCGGAGGCAGCCGGCAAAGACAGGACAGCAGTCAACGAGCACGCACGTTTGAGACAACGCAGTCGCTTTCATGCCAAGGCGAGGCCAAAGCGAGAGGAGACACATTAACGACCGCCAGAGAAAGCGCTCAAGTTCTAGACGCCTGCCCATATAAGGGAAAGGATGGGCTATCCCACACAGTACCTCGGTTAGTCCACACCCAGCGAGCAAGTTGCCAAGCAGGCACACCAAACGCTGGCGACGGTACCACACCGGTTCTCAAGAGCCTGAGGAGTGCAAGCAAAATCCGTAGCGCACGCCGCAAACAATTCCTTTCGAGCAAATGCGTCCGCATCACCATGGCAACCGGAAGGCAGGCAACGGAAAACACCGCCGCGACGACGGCGTGATAGAGGGGGCGGGAGGGAGGACCTTTTACCTTGCCAGTCGCGCGAAATACACGTTGCACATCGCTGCCACGCCAGCGCGAAAGCGACAAGAACTGGACCTATAGTGGACACTTACGCCCCGGTCCACCTGGCAGGAATTAGCGGCTCCCGAAATTTAGGTTAGGAAAACTAGTCCCGAAGAACGGTGCCGACGCACTCTCCGAGCGGCTGCCGCGTACGGAGACCGAATGTGTTTTGTTTTTGTTGTCAGCGTTTGCTTTCGACCGCCGTAGCTCTTCTTTCTAAGGAATTCTTGGTATGGCAGTGAAGACCGCGCTAGAATTGCGGCAATCCAAAAACCAAACTAAAAGCCACGAGTTTCTTCTAAAATGCACGATCAAAATTTGCCCTGTTCACCGATTTTGATTTCTTGCGCTACTTGCGCTCATCAGTAACAGTGATTTTGTATTTGCCAGATACTCTAAGAGATGGCGGTACGATCGCAATAATCCTTCTCTTTCTCTCCTAGATGGCAGCACCCGCCTCATGTGGCTTTTTCTTTTGGACCGTCCGTGACCTCTCACCGTAAACAGAGAGCCTTTCCGTGCGTGAGAGGTTTTGTAACACGGGGTGAATGTGTGTGTATGTGTGTGACTTGATTTGACAGTGAGCCCAGCGCTCTGGATCCGAACTCTGCTACTACGCTTTCCCCGTACTATCGACGCAGCTGATGGACTCTGGGGTCGCGAGGAAAGCATCGAGGATTATCGTCTGTCGGCGAAGCTCACTACGTTCAGAAGCGAAAGGCTCCCTAAATCTGCAGGTATGTGATGGAATTTTTATTCTACCCCTCGATGAATCGCCAGCAACTAGGAGACTTCTCAAAGGCGCATAAGGAAGCGACTATCAATGAATAAGAGCCGAGTGACGCTATGTTTTGACGCCGTTCGCCTACGAACAAAAGCACAGCTGGGCTGTTGCCGAGGGCTCACTATGGCTGTGATTCTAGGTCATTTACATCGTCCGCCCAGACCTGCATTTTAGGAAGCTTTAGTTTAACTTCACTTTAGAGTTTTTGCATTGGTGCCCTCGTTGGTTAGTTTTGTGTTCTGTACTCCGCGAAAGCTGTCTTTTTTACGCGAACCTGCTTTTGATGTAGCGAGAACGCGCGCGCGTTTCGTTCTTGCGACCTTTGTGTTGATCGTCGTCTCAGTCCTACGGTTGGTAGGCCCGGATTGATGATTTTGTTCAGTAGTCCGTTGCTTTCAGCGAAGGCACACGTGCGGGTAAACGCAGGCGCATCAGTGACGTGACAGATGTCACACCGAAGCGCAAAAGCGCGACGTCTGGAGACTCCGCACCAGGTGCTCCGACCACCAACCACATCTGACATGTCATCGTCTCGGAACAGCTGAGCAGCAGCCGCGCTATCGATTACTGCTGTCGGTTTCGCTTTTATGAGGTGGCCGACGGGCTGGCTGTCGATGAAAACGCTTAGAACCACGAGCCTTTTCGCGCCTGAAATTCTGTTTTTGATTACCCGGATGTCAGTACGCGGCTACGTTGTTACAAAACTCAGTTGTAGTTACATACGTTCTGTCACGGACAAATTAAAGAAGGGGAGGAGGGGACATTGTCTTAATTGTTGCGGCTACGTGTAAAAACCTAAATGTGTGTGCATGTGTGTGAGTGCGTGTAGTGATGAGAGAGGGTAGCGTTGGAGAAAGGCGGGTGTTCGTGTGTGCGGAGGCGGGGGAGTGGGGGGAGGGGGTCGTGGTAGCAGCATTCAGAGCGTGCGCAAGGTTGCAGGCTACCCACATCGTAATCGTGCAGTAGTTCATATCAAACCATAAACTGAATCACCATTGTGGTTTAGCTGCCTATGCATGTGTACCCTCTATTACCGGGATTATATCAAAGGCGGGAACGACTGACATTGACATCTTTTCTTAATGCGCCGTACGTGAACGAACACGCTCTTACTATACCACCAGAGAAAGAAAAATCCTTTATATAACGGAACCAACTCGCAGAGCACGCAATAGAGTTATTTCCCCCTCCTCCTTACATAATGGAAGGAGGGAGAGGGGGATATTGTTAAGTATAGTTACTCATGCGCGCCTAACCCATTCAGTTAGTGGCCTGCCACGCTGTTGGCACAAGCGGACGTGTAACAAGTTTGTTATGCTCGTGGGCGCGCGCGCCCGAAGTGCTTTGTTCTCTAGAAAGCATGTGAAGGCGCCCTCATTTCGTGTCAAATTTATTTATATCGTTGATATGGTATCTCCGGTCCTGTTGCCATTGCGTATACTTGTCAGCTCACGCTGTCAAACGGACACTTCCGTTCGAAATCACACGGCGCACAATTTATTTTCCCGCTTCGCGATTCAAGCAACAAAGAGTCGGTGACAGTCCACGATTTCAGCTGGAAACATCTCGAAAGAGAACTTGTATAGGTGCGCCAGCTAATTAACGTTCGCCCACTACCGTGACGTCATGGCGGAGATGAAGTTCTTTCTGGGGAACTATTTCGGAACGCGGAGGCGCTGATGCAGCGCTGTTTCTGGGGTGGCGGTTGGCGCGAATTCTTACCATGGTTTTTTTATTCTGTGTTCCTACGCTCTCAGCGAGTGCGGGTGACCACCGAAGAGAGAACACAGCTATGTCCCCTCCTTGGCGGCTTGGCCTAAAGCACCGAGTCGTCACCATGGGCAGGACAAAGGCCTGTCCTAGAGATCTCCAGTTCTATCTATCCCCTGCCTGCGGTATGGATCAGTCTCTCGGAGAGGAAATGGGTGTAGCCGATATCATAGTTGAGAGGTAGAGGTGGACCGGGCCGTTAAAGCGATTCCTTTCGTTCGATTCTATTCCTTTATTATCGACCGGCTGATCCGCGTGAAACCGTAGGAAGAGCGCCTTTGGGATCACTGACGAAGCTCGAAACGGAAAGGAATGGTAATAGAATCGCTGCATTTACATTATCGCGATTCAAGTTATGTAATTAATGCGTAATAAGCGCCGGTCTACTAGAAAAACGCGGTGGCGGACGGCAGAGAATTAAACGGTGCGTTGAAATTGGGAAATCTACAACGGTATCATCACTTAGGGGTCGCTCACACTACGCCGAACCGACACCGATTTCGGTCTGCCGACTCTCGGCGACAGCGTTTTTTACGTTCGTGTCGGCGCCTCTGTATTACAGAGGTCGAGCTCTTCGCCGACCGTCGGCAGATTGTCGGCGTCGGTACAGTCAGTGCATGACAGAGGCGCCAACACGAAGGAAGAAACGCTGTCGCCGACAGTCGGCAGATCGAAACCGGTGTCGGTTCGGCCCAGTGTAAGTGAGCCTTAACTGATGCACTTGCGCGATGCCGAACTGGGAGTGCGAATGTTGAACCGTGTGTGCGGGATACCAGTCCGACGTGGAATGAATGACACACAGTCTGTTGACTAACCTCCGTTTTGAATCCCTTATCTTCGTTAGTCTTCGCTTGCGTTACTAGATGCCCTTGTGTTATCTACCAGATGCGTTGTGTTATCAGATGTATTGTGACGGGCTGCAGACCCTACCGCGCTTGATAAGTGGCGCTCGTGCGGAGAAATTTCAGGCAGTTTTTGCTAGGCTGTGCCCTCCTGCAGCAAGCAACAATCCTCATCCTCCTCCCCTTGATGCACTTGTTCATTTCTTTTTTTTACTTGTGCTTTTACGAGCGTCTTATGCGTGAAGATTCGAGCATGCGCAGTAAGCGTTACGTGCGAGTCCCGTGACCCGCCGTGGTTTCTCAGTGGCTATGGTGTTGGGCTGCTGAGCACGAAGTCGCGGGATCGAATCCCGGCCGCGGCGGCCGCATTTAGATGGGGGCGAAATGCGAGAATAGTGGAGGACTCCGGAAATTTCGACCGATGGGGGCGAAATGCGATAACACCGGTGTACTTAGATTTAGGTGCACGTTAAAGAACCCCAGGTGGTCGAAATTTCCGGAGTCCTCCACTACGGCGTGCCTCATAGTCAGAAAGTGGTTTTGGCACGTAATACCCCATAATTATTATATTATAGTGCGAGTCCCGTGATAAAGAAAAGGAAAACGTCGCTCCTTCGCCCGAAAGGCGAAGCATCGATTGCGATAGCAAATTAGTAGACAGCTATACGAAGTACGGATAGTAGTTTTATCGGCCGTATAAACTCTTAAAGGTTCGCCTTTAACTAAATTAAAAAGCATGGTGTCACGCGCACACAGGCATACATAAACACATCTCACTTGATGAGCGCGGGCACTAGTGAAAACGTTGGCTTGAGGAAGAGCGGCAGCGAGGGGCGAATCGACCTTCGTGCTGCCTCTCGCTTCAACGCGAACTATGTGGTGAGAACACACCGCCTACGAAGCTATCAGCCCTCGACGCACCTAGACCTCGTACTCATCGCAGATTGCTTTCAAGATGGGGCCCGCGCGGCCACGCTCAGCCGCGCCATAAGCAGCCGCCGCAGGAGTAAAACGCCCCTCCGGTGCCTTCCGCACGGTGGAAGACGGCGCGCTTCCTCCCCGCCTTCTTCCCTGGCGCGCGGGAGACAAAGCCACCGTCCTTGGCTCACCCTCATACACGCTTTCACACGTACCTAGAGCATACGGCGCGCGGCCACGCTGTTATCGCACTCGGACTTGATACGGAACATCACGGCGACGCCGACGACTGCGGCGGAAACGCGTCTGGAGTGTCCATGTAATTGCTATCGCAATGAAACTCGATGAGCTGTGGTTATTAGTACAATAACTAAACGTTTAAAGCTGAAAGTCGTTATGACGAGATTTCGTTATAGCGGAGAATACGCATCCTTCATGGCCAACCAGAGTTCGGTACGGTACCGTAATCGTACACGTCGCGTATCTCTCGAGCTAAATTAACGTATCCCGTTTTTTTTTTCGATCGCTCTGGCAATGCGTGCGTTTGAGTTTCACTAAAGCGAGACAGTACATGCGTACTCGCGCAGCCCCATTTGCGCCATAAACCTTCGTTCTTTTTGTATCAAAGCTTTCCTTGCCTACCTCTATGAAAAAAAAAAAAAATCAGAAGGAAGTTTGTATTTCGTTTTCTCTACTGGCAATCGACTTGTTAATGCGAAGTTAACGAAAGTAGACTTTTGAAAGAGCACTTTTTAAAAATTAGCCATGAATAATTCAACGTTCCCCTTTGAAGGCGCTAAGTCAAGCAGAAAATCTGCTAAACTGAACCCAGCATCTGATGCTGGGTTCGCGTCGTGTGTCTGTAAGTCGTGGCAGAAAGAAAAATGGCGCGAGCCGCCGTGCTGCCTTAATTCAGCATCGTCATTGTCGTCGGCCGAGCTTATCGCTTCTTGACAGAATATTTTACCAGCCTAAACTGATCTTAGTGTTTATCCTTAGTGTTCCTTGAAGGCTTGCTTTCCTTTGAACGGCTTTTATACAGTATTTTATAATATATACTTTTCGTTCGCAAGATGGGGTGAGCTGACCAAGACAGGGGTAATTGGAGGTCGCGGGCCTTCGTCCTTCATGCAGTGGACACAAATAGGCTGCTGCTGCTGATCATTTCAATTCTCCAAGAATTTGCGCAGCCCCCGAAGATATATAAAAAGAAAAAAGAACTGCCTTTTTCACTATACATACTGAAAAGGCTACGTCATCGTCGCCCAGCAAATATCAGTTTTTCGTTGGAACTTTGTGTAGAGGGTCCGATATGGTACTTGTGCGCGCGTACACGCGCACACACAAAGCTAGGCTCTCGTAGCAAATGTTAACCTGAAATTTGAATGTGAAGTCCTTGACTCTAAGCCCCTCCTACCGACAGCGGCCGCCATTACGGCATGGCGCGTGTGACGTCACGAGTGGCAGCGCCGCCTGCTCCGAAACTCCCGAACCACGTGCCGAGGGCGGTGCAACGGCGCATCGCCAGCGAGGGCGCCGTCTATGCATTGTGTCGCAGCAATTGTTCCATTAGGAGGACTGCGTGTGGGGCAAGTCGGAGCGGATTCGGTATAACTGATGCGCTAAAGTAACGAGGACACAGACAGCCCTTGTCGTTCCTTTGCTTGCGTCCGTTCCTTTCGCGCGTTAGGAACAGAAAACCAGAGAACGCCTGCGCCAACCATCTCGGGTCGATAGCCGAAACACATGCGTTAACGAAACCACGTTAGAAGCGCGCGGAACGCGGGTCGTGACGTCACGGGTTAACGTTACCGGACTACTATCCGTACGATTTCAGCGCGATATATATAAAAAAACGATCGTCTATAATATATTTGCCTCGCCGAATGCGTTCAAACTTTACAAGGTTGCTATGGGGTGCCTACGGACGAACATGCAGTGCAAAGTTCTGGTTCGAAAATTTGGCGTCACGGTTCGTTTAATTAAAAGCCTGTGCGCCTCTATCTCCTCGCTACTGCGTATTGACGGCGCTCTTGGTTCGCTGCACGTTTAGCGGAAGCGCGCGGGCCGGCGCATTTTCACCGTGGCGCAGCCAGCGAATGGTAAACACAGTGAGTAAGGGCTTTTTGAGATCAATCATGGAACTGCTCGGGGGCGGCGTTCGCGGGTGCCGGGTCCCACGACCCTCCAAACTGCTCCGTTGTTTTCTTTCATTTTTTTTCTTTAATTCGTCCGCCTTTCTCGTCGCTCTGTAGGTGCACCGCAAACAGCGGCAGTGCAAACCCGGAAAAACAAACAGAAGCATCTCGCTCCATAAATTTTTGTCCGCCGCGCTCACGCCGAACGTGTGTCAAAACGTGACGCTTAGAACTGCGGACCAACCGGATCCCCAAACGGGTTGCGGCGCTTAGTCGAACCGAATAAGAAAAAGAAGGAGATAGGTATATATATAAACACACACACGCACACGCACACACACACTGGGCAAACGCAACCAAATCATCGCTTCCGCACTGGCAGAATTCTCTTTTTTTCCTACGCTGGCGCCGTGCACGTTGCTCTGTCAACAGGGTCCTTCGGACCACCAGTGGCAGCCAAGCGGGGGAATTCGCGAGGTGGTTCCCTTCAGTCTACGTTTTCTTTCTTTCTTTCGTTCCTTTCTCAAACTGCCGCTCTTCAGACACGCTTCCTCGGTTCCTTGGACCGGGGCCAAGCGTCGCTCGGCCGTGTGCTGCTGCTGCTGCTGCTGCTGCTGGTATAGAGCCACGCGCCAACCCGTCGGCGAACTGTCGCGTCGGAACAGGCGTTGATCGACGTACGCCGCGGTCCGGTAGCTGGAGCGCGAACGAACTTGGGACTCGGGCGAAGGGAGACCGGAATGCTTCGCTTCGACGGAATGACTCACACTGCGGTGTTCTTTTCGAAAGCTTGCGAGTTTTCAGTTTTGCCGAGTGTGTTATTATAGGGTATATCGCTTCTACAAGGGCGCGCGAACTCGCGCGCGCTTTTTGGGATACTACTAGACTTTATTTAATGGGCTCCCATCTGTCGTATTACAATTAATGAATGCTTAAAAAATTATTATTTTTTTGCCCTTCTTCTCTCTCACCTATCGCATCCCCTTGTCCCTCCCCCAGTACATGGTAGCCAACCGGAGATAATATCTGGTTATCCTCCTTGTCTTTCTCTTTGCCCCCCCCCCCCCTCTCTCTCTCTCTCTCTCTCTCTCTCTCTAAATGAATGCTCGCGGGCCTTCATCGTAAAAAAAAAAAAATCTTCATAAGTGTCCTGTCGAGCTAATTGTTTATAATTAACCGTTGATATTCAGTGTGCTGGTGCTGGGCTGTCTATGGCCGTCAGTAGGCTGGTCTGTGTGACCTTCTAGGTTCCTTCTCTTTCGTACCCCGGGGCACAACCACAGCTCGTGGGCAAAGAGCACCGTGGTCATTTCACTGGGTCTCCGGGTGCGGCGCCTCGGGCCCTGGTGGTTACGGAAGGTGCAGGGCCCGTCCCATCCCGAAGGCTCCGGAGAGAGACCTCTTCCACCAGAGTTACGTAACGAGTAAGGGAACATGCGGACACACTGGGAAATTACAGAGAACATGTGTCCGGTCGGAGAAGAGATTTTCCGGGCTACAAAAGATGGAGAATGGGTTGAAGGTAAGGGGGAAAGTATGGGGGCTGTCAGGTGAAGGGTGTGAATGAGTGATCGTGTCCGTTGTATTATTATAGTGGTTGTGACCCTGCATCCCGTGCTCTTTGATGGTGAAGTGGGCAAAAATGCTCGATTCGGTCGCATATTCGCTGCTTGACTAGTTTCGAAAGTGCGGTAAGTTAACTAATAAGCTAGCTGTTCCTACCTAACAGCTTGAAACAAAATCTTAAACTAAGAAAAACACTAAAGAGGAAGAAGTGGCAAATCATAATGAAGTGATTACGATATAGACTAAGATGGATAAATGGATACAACTTTATTGAACGTCCGGCAAGGTTGAACGCAACCCGGGCTCAGGTCTCCCACGGGCGAACGTCAAGGCCTTGCCTCAACGCCCCCTCACGAGCTTTCTGGACTGCCCACGCCTGGATGCCGAGGTCTGAGCTGCTCATAGCGGTGGCCCACCTTGACGACAGGGTCTTCCGAGCAACTACCATCCTTCCTATATCTACATTGCACTCCTACAGCATGTGTTTGAGTGTCGCTGGTCCTTCCTAGCACAAGCTAGGAATTTATAAATTTGTAACGCATTGTTGCAACTTGTTAACCCAGCATCCTTGTAAAAGCTCTGCTGACGAACTTTGGAATTTGTGTTTGTTTCTCTCTAAACGTGGACATTCTATCTATCTACCTGGCCATCTGTCTGAAGTACCTAGAGTTAAGAAACTAAGAGGCTGGCACCGCGTGTGTTGCTCTGATAACACTGTGCTTCAGGTCAGCGGCAACCAAACGAAAATACGCGAGGTCGTGTGGTTCCGTTCTGTTTACGTTATTAAATAAATACATTAGACTTGCCTCCTCCAAGTTGCCGCTCACACTGCAACTATTTTCTTCTGTGGAAGCAATATTTAAAAGCTGGAAAGAACTTGAAAGTCTGCATGGACTCGAAAACGGGCGTACGGCTTTGCGTAGACGTATATATACATTGACGTGACGTCAGTTCAAAGGCTCATATATATATATATATATATATATATATATATATATATATATATATATATATATATATACTGACCTCTCGTACGTGTTCCACTAGAAAGCAATTTTACACTCTTGACAGGTATTCGCGGTGCGGGAGATCGGTTGCGGTTTATGAATCGGCATTTTTCTCCAGGCGTTTCGGCACCGTTAGAGAGCCTCTATCTTTTACGTGGCCTGGTTGCCTATTTTTTCCAGGTTGATGTGTGGTCATTCAACCACGCAAAGCTTGGGCGGCCGCGTTGAAGTGACAGGCGTTTTCTTTTTTTCTTATCTTTCCTTCAGCGTGAACGAGTGCAGTATTACGCTTTCCGCTCCAAAATGACGCCCGCGAACGTGCGCGTAAGCAGGAAAAGGTGGCCTGCCTGCACGGAGAGAAGGGAGCCGAGATCTTGGCATCCTCGTCAGCATCATCAAGAGCCGTCGGCTGTCGCCTTCGGATGACCGCGTTTGGAGTTCGCGTTTCCTTGCGCTGACATCTGTGCCTTTACATTTGTTTAGTGGGCAAAAATAAAACGAGCACTCGTCTAAGGTGGAAAGAAAAAAAAAAACTGTATTTAAGTCATGTTTCGGGGCCGCTACGGTTCTCTCTTGTTCACAATGAAGAGCAACGCGAGATGATCCGACTGTCGACTAAATAATCGAACGCTCTGGCGTTGCTCTTCTGAACAAGGGGCCAGTAGCGCCCCCCCCCCCCCCCCCCCACCTTGTGAATTAGCGAGTTTGAGTTAGTGAGTGAGTAGAAGTTGGAAAGGTTTGCATCTACTGTGTTCCCGTAAATAATAAATTGTTCAGTAATCAACAGGGAACACGAGGTGAAATGAAAAGCATTCCGGCATGATAAAACACTAACTTTATATATATATATATATATATATATATATATATATATTCGATCATTGACGAGTGCTTGTTTTATTTTGACCATGCACCACCGCCGCCTCACGAGCTTTCGTCGAAAATTGCGCGACGTTTGCATAGGTTGCCGGCCTCCCGACTGTACCGGGGTTACAGCTGTGATCAATACGAATGGGAACACCACGTTCATCAAACACCTGCGTTCAAAGATAGCGTACTTGTCCTTCCTTTTCGTGCTGCAATCGTGGGAGCAGAAATGGACAACCTCTTCAAGTCATGAGGGCTGGGAGCACTGATCATTTGAAATAGAAAGGCGGCTTTAAGCACATAAATAAAGTACGCAGGAAATGATGTCGGTACTAACTGTACGTGCTTACGTGTCATCGTAACGCGTAAACCAGGGCGTAAGACAGGCACGTAAGAGGTACATCCCGTAGTTATACCGTGCCGAAGACCATCCCATCATTCGGCGTCCCTTGAGCGCGAAACGTCTCACTCGAGGTAACGAAATAAGCCGACTCCGCTAGTGCCGCGTGATTGCGTGTTCTAATGGATTTATAACTAGAGTGACGCTCAGCGAGCGTCCACGGAGTAAGCTCGATGGCCCGTCCGAGCGAGATATATGTGCGCCCACCTGTCTTGGGCGTCGACGCCTCGACGCCGCGTGCCGTGATCGGACCACTTCATCCCGATGCCGCCGTTGTTGTGGCTTTCGTCGTGTCGATGATGCGGCGGAGGAGGCTCTGTCGAGAGCAACTCGAGTGGCGCGAAGAAACAAGGACCACCCCACCTGGCGCCCTGGTGCGAGCAGTCCGGACGCCGTCGCAGGGCGAACGCGCTCACCGACAGCATTGCCGGAACGCGTGCGCGCCTTCTCTTTTCTTTCTTTCTTTTTTTTGAAGTCCTCCGCGAGTGCTGCCTGACTGTGTACTACACCCAGTGTGTTGCGAGTATACACACACGCACACACACATCACTGGGCGTGAAGGCGTTCTTCGCTCCAGCGAATTTTGTCGCGGTAGGGTTCCGGCTTCGGTCGAGCGTGTAGAGACTCTCAGTACTTCGCCACCGTCACACCGTGCATAATGCATACGAAATCGGCGCGCGGCTTCTTGCCTGGGGGGAGTGGGGGTGGGGGTTTCTATTTTTAAATGCGACGCCCATGCACGGCAGCGCGTAGCCGTGTGTAAACAGTGGCATTATATGCGGAGTATGTGCGTTCACTATACGCTACCAGTGACACTGTATCCGAGTGACAGTGTATTCGGATGCTACCGCGACAGAATGGCAGTATATGTGGGGTACATGTTTTCGTTGACAGTATACGCGGAGGCGGTCGGGACAGCGAAGCGTGCTTGCAGTATCGGTGTATGCGTTCAGTGTATTATTTCAGTGACCGTATATGCGGATGCGGTCGCGATGGTTGATGGTATACGCGTTCGCTGTATGCTTTCTGTGACAGTTACGCATGCTGATGCACTCGCGTTCCCCGCTCTGCGTAGTTGCGTTGATGCGCAGCTTATGTAGAATCGCGTCTTGCCGGTGCGATGCGCTTTCTCTGAAAAGCAGGGTGGAAGCAATATTTTCGAAGTGTCGCATTCCTTGCGGTATACGGTGAATTACTTGCGCCGCGAATCGCATGCAGCGAAGCGACGGGTTCGCATACTATGCTGACGCGTCGCGCCTTCGGTAAGGCGCGCCTCTTCGCGGTGAGGAGCGTTGACTTGGAATTCCCGTCCAAAGCGTGCAGTATGAGCCGTATGTGCCGATTGCGTTTGATGATTCAGTCCTTTCATGAAGTGACTAATCGGTGAATGAGTTGGTCGTCCCTTCTATAGAGTGATTTATCGATCTATCCATTGGGGACTGATTATTACTTTTTTTTTTGACATGCGAATTGAAGATTTTAGGTTCGTATATTTAAGGAAAGATTCCGATAGAATTTTCGCCGCCTGTAACTCTCAAAAGTATAACGTGATTCTCGAACGCACCACTTCAGAGGGGGGGGGGGGGGGCGCCGGACAGTTGAGCCTTCGCCCGCAAGTGAGCGCTTATTTTATCAAAATCGCGACTGGAGCTAGGCGCCTTTGACTCGTGCGGCACGCTTAGATCACGAGGCTGTCGAGGCGTTTTCTTGGAGATCGAGTAAAAAAAATCCTTGCTCACCAAGAAACTGCGTCTGATTAGATTAGCGAGTCGAGCTGGGTGCGACGCGACGCCGCGGTGCCATGCCATCTTCTGTCGGCATGCATGCTGGCACGGTGCCTCCAAATCAGTGGTTTGCTTTCGCCGTTTCGCGAGAATGAGGCGGGCAGTTCGCGGCCGTGCATGGCGGCTGATTGAAAGGAATCGCGAAAGAGAAGCGCTGTAGCCGGCGGCAACCTAAGAGAGCGCAGTGGTAAATGTATACCGCTGTCCAACTTGAGGAGAATATGTATAGATGCACCCGCCAATTACGTCCGCGTGCTTGCATGACGTCAAGGCGGAAGCGAACTTCTTTCAGTGTTGGCGTATGTCTCGCGGAAGCTACGTTGAGGTTCGCGGAGACAAGGGTGACGGGTGCAGTGCGGCTTTGTGTGTGTGTGTGTGTGTGTGTGTGTGTGTGTGTGTGTGTGTGTGTGTGTGTGTGTGTGTGTGTGTGTGTGTGTGTGTGTGTGTGTGTGTGTGTGTGTGTGTGTGTGTGTGTGTGTGTGTGTGTGTGTGTGTGTGTGTGTGTGTGTGCGTGCGTGCGTGCGTGCGTGCGTGCGTGCGTGCGTGCGTGCGTGCGAGGAGCTCGTGATGAATTCTTAATTAAAAATTGATTAAGGACTGCACGTTTACGTGCCAATTAACCACCGTATGATTACGAAACACGCCGTTGTTGTTGGAGACCCCGGAATAATTTTGAGTACCTGTGGTTCTTTAACGTGCACCCGAATCTATGAGTGCACGAGCTTTGTCATTTGTCCTGTATCCAAATTCGGCCGCCAAGGCAGGGTTCGAACACGCGACCTCAAGCTTAGCATCGCATACGCCATGTGCACTAAGTAGTATACCGAGGCGGGTCGTGCTAGGCGTTTTCGCTATTTATGCGGTTATCTCACGGCGCACTTTCGATCGCGATCAGGCCCGATCCGGATCGAATTTCTCGGTCGCGATTGGCTTCTTTGCACAAAATGTGCGAGAGAGCCAATCGTAGTCGATAATTTCGATCCGAATCGGTGCCGATTCCACACCGGTATTATTTCGCGCATCAATTGTCAACCTGCGGGGCAAGGACATTTTCCGCCGCTTCTTCGTCGAAATGCAACCTTCGCTGCCGGCAAGTGAAGCCTGCCGGGTGCCCGTCGCCGCAAGTTCTTATATAGGTCGCTCGGGCAAGTTTGGACGAACCGCACCGAGAGTACTGCGTATGCGCGGTATAAATTATAACGAGGGCGACCGCGCACGACGGCTCATTCGCGTTTCACGTCTCCTTGGAGTACCGCTTATATCATCCGTGCGGTCCTATATAGGGAGTCGTAAAAGTAGCGGCAGCACGAGACGTTCGCTTTGAGACAGAGAGAGAGAGAGAGAGAGTGATCGAGGGGTGGTCGCATTTCGATGGGGGCGGAACGCAGAAACGCTCGCGTACTTAACATCATCTTTTTATTATTTATTTTATAGATTTCGTGCGAAGGGGACCCAACGTTGGCTATTATTTATTTTATAGATTTCGTGCCGAGACCCAACGTTGGCACGTCAGCTGGCGTAACGCCACATATTTCAAAGCATTTCTCTCTTCCTTCTTTTCTCGTATTTTGGCTGTTGCGCTTGGCTCAGTAAAAGTCCCTGAAGCTTGGTGAGTCTTCGGCTCGTGTAGAAGTTGATCGTTACTGATAAGTTCACTAGACCAGAGCGGGCGCTGTCTTAATCAATGACGTAATGGTGACCTATAGTACGATACTTCCGACGTGGTGTCGCCACCACTCTTTCCTTATTGCACGTTTTCTAGCTTACCAACCCTGTTTTTACGGTGTGCGTGCGTGTGTGCGTGCGCGCGTCTGTGTGTGTGTTGTACTTTAGTCGGGCACTTTGCTATTACACAGCTCAAACAATTTTTCTCCTAGGTTTCCCTTTAAACTGAGAAGGAAGGAGCGTTCGTACTTTTCCGACGTTGCTGCAGGGCAGGGCGGAATCGCGGACACTTTTTTCCATGGTGTACACTGCGCGTGATTGATAAGCCGCCGTATGCGTCGACGGCTGCAGCGCAGGGCCGTGCATTGACGGAGAAAACATGAGCAGACATCAGAGGAGGAGCAGGCTGATGGGGCGCCGAGAAGACGAAGCCGTAGCCCGCCCAGCCAACTTCTGGCTTCTCGGATTTCACGTCTGGCTGAGCAGCTGCAGCAAGCAGCCTCGAAGCCGTGCAGACGAGACGGATAGCGCCGCGCGATTACGCGCGCTACCCGAATATGCAGCAGACGAAAAAAAAAAGAAAAAGAAATAAATCTCGAATTGCCGTTGCGCCAGCGCTGCTGCTCCTGCTGTTATATAGTGCTGTCTGCGCCGCGTATGGTATGTTATACTCGTTTCCCTTCGCAGATTTTCAGGAAACGCAGGGAATCCTCTTGCGCCACCTCGGGATCTCGCTTTCTCTACTTTTTTGTTTTTGCTCGACGTGCTATACGCGCTTCAACGGCGTTAAACAGACGATATAGTAGACGCGGTCGTCGGCTGCGCGGAGCAGACGGCGACGTCTTGAAGGAACAGTAAAATATAAACTTTAAGAAAGAAAGAAAGGAAGGTGATAGACTTTGTTCGGAGGGCGCTTACAGTGTATCTTGTCGTGGACAGTTTACGTTAAAGCAGGTATAATGCATCCTTGTTTCTTGTTCTTTTTTTTTTCGATCCTGTGTGAGCGTATATCGCGACTGAAAGAGAGATGTAGCAACAACGCGTCTCGTTAAACGCGACAGTCGATGGCAACGGGCCAGGACTTTCTAGAATCACAGCATCCGGCCTTGGAGAAGAAGCGATAACAGAAAAAAAAAAAAAAAATGTTCTTTCGCGAGGTTGGCCAATTTGTGCTCTGCTTTCACACGCTTCTGGTGTTGCTGCTGCTGCTTTATCGTACGAGTTGTATTTGATCGAATGTTTATTACATACAGCCTGCATCGGCGCCTTGACTGTTGCGTTGCCTGCTTTATTGAATAAAAGCAAGAGTGGGCGACGGGCGCGTTTAGCGGCTGCGTTCCGAGCGGAAGCGACGCGTGGCTGTCTTGTCGCTGTTATCAAATTACTTTTCACTGCGACCGCGCCGATCCGCATCGATTAACTTAAGGATGGCGCCACCGGAAAACACGCTCCGGAGATTGTGACATCGCCTGCGAGACAACAGCCGTTCGATTAGCTGCTGCTGCTGCTGCTGTTTCGGCGCAACTTCTTCCTTGCCCCCCCCCCCCCCCCCCCTTCATGCCTTTTTTCTATGTGCCTCGCAGTTAGCGCATTGACTGCGCTGTCGTACAACGCTGATTTCGACATGTATTATAATGTCGTAAGGGTAGGTTCTGGCGCTCTGTGGTTGATTCTGTTAGGCATTCCGCCGTTGGCAGTTTTTTTTTCGCAGCTTCTGGTCTGGACTGGCGAGATAAACCTTGCAGCCTTCGTGCTGACTCATCGTAGTTGGAAGCCATGGCCTCCGAGATCTCGGGGGGGGGGGGGGGCGGCATAGTGTTTCATATTAGTATACCTAGAGGCAAATCTGGCGCTGCGATCGTTCAACCATCATGGGAATGATGGGAAGTACAGGCTTCGGATTGGCATTCTATTGACTGGCGAACTAATCTACAAGTATTTTTTTTTTTGGCAGTTTTGGTTTCGCTCCAAGCGCAGTTGCTATAACCTGCAGTGGGACAGTGCAACACAAAGCTATCTGCCTTTGTTATGTTGCTCGGAGTGGCGATAGCGCGCTGGGCCAGCGACTGGGACGATGCTTGTGTCGCAGTGTGGCGTCGAAGCCGTGACGAGAAAGCGGCGGCATCGTAAACGTTGAAAGAACACTTTTTGAGCGTTTGGACCTTGGTTTGTTAAGTGTGTTAGGTTGGCACTGTAGCGTTACGTGCTTTATATGAAACTTCAGAATAGGACAAAGAAGGCACTACTTACACAAGACATATACAGTTGTACTTCTAGTGGCTTGACAATCAAATTTTATTGAGGGCTTCATTATGTGCTCGTTTATGTGCTCATTGAAATGCGTGTTTTAGGACTTTGAGAACACAAACGTACTTGTGGTAGGAAAGATAGCTGCTTCCTAGCTGTAGTCTAGTGTCGCACAATGGGTACCCGCAAAGCCACGCTGTAATGTTTCGGAAGCGACACGCCAATATAAAATATGATGAAGCATTCGTAGGAGGCCACTAGCGTCCTAGCTAGCACTGCAGCAGATGTGCTTAAAAGTACTTGAAGACGTTCAGCAATCGTGACAGCCGACGCAACCTTTCGAAAGAGTGAGAGAGTTCGCAAGTGCCTGTCGTCAGCGAGAAAAGTCTCGCGTTTGCAGCGAGCAGGCGTCGTAGCAGACGACACCTGTAGCATTCCGCTCAAGCGCGCAACGCTTTGTCACAATACATTTCTATTTCCAGAAATACTTGATGAGTATTTTTATATAAGTACATGCACGGTTGTTTTGCTGTTGCAAAAATGAATAAATGATTATTCTTTGGCGTTAAGTTGGGAAGAGAATCGCACAAGTATGCATACCCTGGTGTGTCCTGGTGACAAACCATAGTAAACCATGCTTCCATCTCAAAGTCATACAAAGTTTATGTAGCGTGTTGTACATTATATAACATACTGCAGAAATAGAATTAGATTTTACGCGATAATATTTGAGTATAGCTTTGTTTACTGCGCCAGAAGCAAACGCCACTAGTCTAAAGACCGAAGTCAATCCGAAGCCTGTACTTCCCATCATTCCCATGTAGGTTGAGGCAACGCTCATGAGAACCCCCGTAGACACTAGCGCCACATTTCCCTCTAGGGTATTTATTTAGAAACTCTATGGCGCGCGGCGTACTGGCGAACAACAACAGCGCGCCGCGCGATCTTGGAGGTCAAGCTGCAGGCACTGAGTTTCATTACTAAGATTACTAGAGGAATACACGTTGCTTGACTCGTTCGACAACCCTGGGAATCATCGAGTCGGTGACAAAACGGCTTGCAGCCTCTATTGTTGTACCCGGTGGTTCACCTGCATTGCGTGCTAGAGAAAGAGTTTCTTATCGAAAAGCATATTGTTTGGCTCGCGTGTCATTCGCTTCCATGCTACTCGGCATTGAATGGGACAAAATAATGAAAAAGTAAAGCAGTAGGAGGAGGTCAGAACAATAGAAAACAATTAAAACGTGCAGGTATTTTCATGTTATCGGCAGAGTAAGTGTCCTCGGCGATGAAGGCAGGTAATCTTGTGAAATCTCGTCGGTTAATGCGGAATAGAAAACAACGTTCTTGGTGGGATAGTACGGGTTGAAGAGTTTACGGTTTTGAGAGGTTAGACAGTTTAGAGAGCAAGCCTATTGAGGCGATGTATGTGATGTCACGAACACGGAAGTACAGGGCTCTGCGCTGCTTCGATGGGCTATAGGCCACGGAGCCAGCAATCCGTTTTAAAATCAAGGGGCCTTGGACGAGCTTTTTTTTTTTTTTTTATGTTCTTCCTAAATCCGTTCCTGCTGTCTCTGTGTGTTATTCACTGAAGTAAGTGTGTGCTGTAGCATCACATACATCTGTTTAGAGAGCAGTTAAAGTGCTTCACACCTGCCGTGGTAGCTCGGCGGCTATAGGGCTTTACGCTGCTGCAGCTCGAGGTCGTGGGTACGTTCCCGAGGCCGCATCTCGACAGGGGCTAAATGCGAAGACCGTGTACAATTTAGGTGCGTGCACTTAAAGAAACACACACACACACACACACACACGCACACGCACACGCACACACAGAGAGAGAGAGAGAGAGAGAGAGAGAGAGATGGTGAAAATTAATCCCGAGTCCCCCACCATTTACAGCGTGCCTTATAATCACGTCGGTTTTTTGGAAGGTAAAACTGCAGACTATAAATTCAATTTTGAAATGCTTGATGTTCATGGTCAATTCGTTACCTTACGAAATTTCTAGTGTACAATAAATGGCCACACATTAAAGCACGAACGTCTCTCTCTAATTGCAGATTATGTGCTCGGTATGACGCTCGATATGCGGAAATCGCTACCGGTGTTGGAACAGCGAAATTCTAGAATATAATGAGAATATTCGACGAAAACGACCTTCAGGTATTGAGTCGGATGGCGAACGTGTTTCTCATTTCTAAACAAAGTGAAGTGCCAGGGTTCTGCGTGGAGTCCACCTGGTAAACAAGGTTTACTTACATTATTTGCTACACGCGTGTGATGACATGCGCGACTTGGATGCCAGTTCAACTGCGTGGAGCTCGTAAATGATAAACATCTTTCAATTATCTGGTGTACCGGAACAGTGACAGTAATTAAGTGTCAACACATGCGCGTTGAACGCGTTGTATTCGTTGAAGGGGTCCAGTGTATTATATGGCACCGTACGTCGGTTTAAATAGCTGCAATCGTTACTGAGATTGGCCGAACAAGAAATAAATTGTTTAGCTTAAATGTTAGCAATAAGTTCATAGGCTGCCTCGAGGGGAGACATCAATATTGAAAGACGGCCAGTTATTGCACAGAAAGTGGCGGACTCCGTGCGATCGCTGGGGAACTGGGGCCCCCTGCCATGCAGCATGCGCGGGTGTATTGCAGTAGAATTATTCGTAACTGAGTCCCAGCTTGGGTCGACCTTTCGCGTGTTTTGTGATCTTATTCTTTGTAACAGTTTGTTATGTACCCCCTGCTATGATCTTCTGAGATCACAGTTTTCACAAGCAAGCGAACGAACGAACGAACGAACGAACGAACGAACGAATGATCTTTCTCTCCCTATAATAGTGTTGTTATATTCGAACTGAGACGAATATTCGATCATTTCGAATATCGAATTTTCAAATCGAATACGAATCAATTCTGGCAAAAGCTTTTTCCTTTCGTATTCGAGACATGGCAAAATCAGTATTTGCGGTAATACCGCAAGGTGGAAGAAGGTTCATCCCGGGTCAGTGCCATTTTTTTTTTTTTTCTGCAACTGCGAAGCTTTTCTTTCTGAGCAATCCGCCTGGGTTTCCTTTGTAGCTTCGTGCTACATTCGGGTGGGTGACAATTTACCCTTTTCAGGCGTATAAAAAAAAAAAAAAAACACATCCAATGTTCGCGCGCCCTTTGTAATTATACGTCCTCAAAGATTACTCAGATCCATCCATCCAATCCGTCGGAGCTGTTCGGAGCAATCGCGGAAGTGTGTCAGAATTCGATCCGTAAGCCTTGCGAGCGCGTCTTGTGTGTCCGGCGCGATCGTGGTTTCTCTCGCGTTGCGCGGCTTTACTATAGCGCGGGACAATGGAGACGTCGGTGTGTCAGAGGAAGATGACCGCCCGCCTTCCCTTGTTCACAGACATGGAAGACAATGGACTCCGTTAATCGCTTTCTCGTGTAACGTGAGCGTAGCGTGGTTTTCGCACCTGCTGCATGTTGCACGCCCGCCAAACCGGAACAGGCTCGTGTTTTCCCGAACCCGAGGCTGTAGGTCTAGCTGGGACCTTTAAGGAGTCGGCCTTTCTTGTGTTCGAGCGAAAGTATACTGTTGAGTTTTAAGCGGATGCGTTACAGTGCAGGATTTGCTAGCGCCACTCTGCATAGCCGTATACCTATTTCGATAGGAAGCGATTCCGTTCGCAATCTTCGCGATTGTTTCGGGCCTTACTGGGGTTCATTAAATGATTTGGCTTTGCGATAAAGCCAAATATGATTTAAGTGAGAGAATTAAGCTCTTCAGTTTATCTGGGAGGACATGGCGGAACTGATGAGAAATGAAATGACTCGCACAGTGCACGTCCACGTGCTGGCACACAACTTACACGAAACACACCACAGCACGCAATATGCAGACTACGTAGGGTATGTCATTGTGACCAGCGATGTCTCTCGGGTACGGTAGACGTGCCTGCGCTAGTGAGGGCGCGCAGACAACTCTGTGGGCAAAGTCTTTGGGCGAGTCTTATCTTTAAGCGAGTTTATGGCGAACCCGCCGTGGTTGCTCAGTGGCTATGGTGTGGGGCTGCTGAGCACGAGGTCGCGGGATCGAATCCCGGCCACGGCGGCCGCATTTCGATGAGGGCGAAATGCGAAGACACCCGTGTACTTAGATTTAGGCGCACGTTAAAGATGCCCCAGGTGGTCGAAATTTCCGGAGTCCTCCACTACGGCGTGCCTCATAATCAGAAAATGGGTTTGCACGTAAAACCCCACAATTTTAAGTTTATGGCGAAGTCTTTGATGTATATTCAGTGCGGATATTAGGGCTGCCTTTTACATTGTGGTTGGGCTGCAAGAGTGGTCTGAGATGGATCTGTCTTCCCGTACGTTGCACTCAGTGCAGAATGGCGATCTTAACCGTTTGATTTTAGATGACAGTGAAGGCAATGTAGCCTAAGGCTTGGCCACGAGCCGGAGCACTGTTCCTTTGAGCAGTCACCGAGACAATGAACGGGGCATTGCTTATTCTGTCTGAAGAACAACTTAATATCAGTGCCGCGATTGTTCAAAGCACTGTGCATTGTTGCATAGCGGCCACCGGCTCCGCCTATACAGGTCGGTCAGGAGTAGTGTATAGCGTGAAGACAGGCGTATATTTCGTTCTCGCGTTCCTACGTAGGAACGTGGCCGGGAACTGAACCGCGGCCCACCCGCCCAGTGTCGGAGCACCGAGGTCTCAGCGCTACCGTGGCGGGTATATAAGTGCGCGTCGGAACGTAAGGCGTGATTGCCCTTTTCTTTTTTATCCCTCCGAAAACTTACCCCTAAAATGCACTTTGGGACAAGCGCAGTTGGTCTTCTATAAAAGGGTCAGCTTATAAGGACGGCCACTCGCGAGGGACACACACATACACACGTGGCGGTCACCGATGATATAGCTTGGCGTGTCCGACGCCCATCGTCGCAGCGACTGTGACCCCCCGTGCTTCGATTCGCGTCCCCCTCGTCGTCGTCGGAGGTCCGATCGATGACCGCGTGTGCACGGTGTGCACTCCCGGAGAGGGGCGCGCCTCGCGTGACCAGCGACCAGCACTGTGTCCGCGCGGACAATGGGGCATCGCGCTTACGGCGCGCGCGCGCGCGCGCTCCGAGCGGCTGCTTCAGGCTCGCCTCTCTCCATTCCGTGGTGCTCGTCTCTTGTCGTTCTCCGGCACAACAGCGGTTGGTGCGGGCCCCGTTGTCTTGGCGCAGGCCGCTCGCAAAGATCGAGGCTCGCCTGTCGGCGCACACGCGCTCCGTTTCGCCACAACGTCTCCGTGCAGTGCGGCGAACGCTATACGCGTCCAGGAACGAGAATCTGATTCAGTACAGCCGCCGTTGGATTTGACCCGAACAATAGATAGTTGATAGCGTGTTCGTTTACGTACGTGTTACTCTTTACGGGAATAACGATTAACAGAAAGCGTGGGCGGTGGTAGGAAAGCTGGTAGCGGCATCACGTGACGCTTTGTGCAACCATAACGCGTTTGAAACATTTGCGCGCGCGCGTGTGTGTGTGCGTATGTGTGTGTTCCGTAGTCGTTCTGCTCGAAGGTAGTAAAAAGAGCGCATGTTAGCCATTATGTCACGTGTCGACTCTTTACGCCAGCAACTAAGTAGAATACGGTTAGTCACGACAATGACAGCCCTCTGCCAACTTCGGACAAAGTCTGCTCCACAAGGTGGTGCCACCAATGCAACGGCTCACTCCTACGCAGGAGGAGCCATAAAGTGGCTTAAGACGTGTTCGGTTTGAGTGCGACGGTGACTGCACACTCGGAAGAACCGCTGTGGTTTGGGCGTGTGTTACGAATGTTCTGTATTGCTAGCGTTCTCGCATTACTCGCATGTCCGATGAGTCGTATGATATGGAGGAGGAGTTGTTGTGTATGGAAGTTGACAGTGCTGTTGGCCTCCTATCAAACGCGGTGCGATCTGGAGACCGTCACAGTCCATTTGGCTAGAACAGCACCGGGTAATGCAAAGTACTTGACACGGGCCGCAACGGCCGGTTTCCCGTTACCCAATCCCCGTGGAGGACCCACCACGGCTCACCATACCCACTTCAACGCCGCATCACCGAGGGGTACTTTTAGGTGGAGCCGAAGCACCTCTCTCCAAAATATCCAGTGCCCACGTGGGAACGAAGGGTGTGTGCCAATTCTGGCCAACATCGGGGACAGCCTAAGTTTGGACACGTAAGGAGACAGTTGACACCTTCGAGACCAAGTAATGCAACGCGTCTGAAGCCGTCTGGAAGACGATGGGAAGGCGTGATGGATGAAGGTGCCCTTGCGAGTTGACGCCACCTCCCGGCGACAAGAAAGAAAGGAAAAAAAAAACTATGAAAAGCATCTATTATTTCTCTATTTTAACTCGTTGCGCTTGCGAACCTATGAAAAACACGACGGGACACATTAAGCGCATAACTGGAAGTGTAAGCCGAATCGAGGGGGCTCGATGCGTTGTTTGTTACAACCGTACGAAGCGAACAGACAAGTCGGAAAACGCCTAGATGAAATTCCGAGAAAGAGAGATTCAAATGGAAGGTTGGCAGCAGCGTGTGGATTTTTTTTTTTTCGGTCAAGGCTAGCGGACGGCCGTGTTCCTTGCAAAAACATCGAAGCTTTAGCGGGCTGATATAACCTACTGTTATACGTGACGAAAGTTATCAAATGAGTAATCAAAAATAAATAAAACTAACTTTCATAAAGGTACACGCGTCACCTTTCACTGTCGTTATTACCTTTTATAATGGTAATATTCGCCCTAGTTTTGATATTTGGAACATCCTTCTCAGATATCCGCGCAGTGGCTTATTTGGCTACGGCGTTGCGCTGCTGACCACGGGGTCGCGGGTTCGACACCGACCGCTGCGGCCGCATTCCGATATAAGCGGAATTAAAAAAAACAAGAAACGCTCGCGCATCTCGGGTGGTCGGAATTAATCTATATTCCCCCACCGCGGGGTGCCTCTCGTAACCCGATCTTCTTTTTTGTTTTTGGCACGTAGAATTCCAGAATTTAATCAAATAATATCCGCTGGGTCCACCCGTATAGGCTTCGCCACACTGCACCGAGTTGCTGAGGCGCGGACTATGTACGGGGGAAGGAGCGACGGCTTGCTTTCGCGTGTCCAAGGGCTTTCGAGTCGCTGAAATTCGTTGTTGTTCCGTTCCTCAAGCTTATAGTTTCTTATAGCTTTTGCTTGTAACTTCATGGTTCCTGTCGCGTGCCTCGCGTGGCATGCACGGACCCTCGCGTGAGAGACGGAAGCTTATAATGTAGAGCGAGTTGGGGCGATGGATGTATATCGCGCGAGTCTGATATGCGTTTCCAGTTGACCGACGTGAATTGGTCCCGTTGAAGGGCGCGGCGCTCGCTGTCGTCCCGTGCTTCGACGCTGAGCACGTGGAAGGGTAATCAAGCGCACGAGGAATATACAAGGAAGTTGCGATTGTTCGGAAGCAACGACCGCGGGTATAGCAAGCTACATTTTGTACATGTTTACGGGTGTACCGTAATCGTGACTCTGCCTTTACCACGTACGCTTCCAAGGCCGCGGCCTTCGGCGTGGTTATATCGGTCTTTCCTTTCTCTTTTCTCTCTTTCTCCCCCCCCCTTTTTTTTGGTTTTTGCTCCAGTGATCGTTTTGCGCTTGTGCGAGCGAGAATCTTCCTTAAAACTTTTTTCTGGGCGAGCTGGTGCATACTTGACATAAAAATTGTAACAGCGCCAGCAGATGCATGCACAAAGTAACAAGGACGAAACACACTTGTTACTTTGTGGATGCATGTGTTGGCGCTGTTACAATTATGTAAAAAAAAAAAAAAAACGAAAATCCTCCACGTGTCTTGTGCGTGAATGATGCGCGGACAGCTAGGCTTCGACGGGATGACAGCTATTTCGGCTGGTGCTCTTAATAACGTCGCGCAGCGCGAAGAGAAAGCTCCGTAAGAAGCGCTTGTCTTGGCAAACGTCGCGGCGCCCTCGTGGAGCGCTACTTTATTTAGCCTCGATTGCGCCGCGCAGCTTGCGCAACTCGTCGCGGCGCGCCCGCGCTGATCAGCGTGAAATTAACGCGCGTCCCGACGCGACGCGTACTTTCTTGCATGCAGCGAAATGGTACTCGCCCTGCCGCCCACGCAGTCCGTCTTCTCCTGCGATTTGCTGTGTCTTCCACGTCGTGTCACTACGTAGTTCCGTGCAGTATAGCGCGAACGCTGAGCTGACGTGCACGGCGTACCGTACACTCCTCCCGAAGTTCGTCTCGGGACCTCGACGTGACATTTCTGACTTGTCTTTCGTTTCGTGTCTCGCTCCGCTGGTTAGCTCGGGCTTAGCACGTATAAAAGGAGCACTGGCCAGAGGGATCTCGGAGAGCCCAGGGTGTACCCAAGAAATAGACGGACATCGTCATGCATTACAGACTAGATAGAAGAACGCACTCCCCACCCCACCCGAAACTAGCAAGCGAAGAAGCAGTGCACTCTCCGAAAAATCCAAACCTGCAGTCACGTCCGCATTGCACCTTATGCTACACGAGATCTGGCCCACTACTCGCGGCTACGAATGCACATTCTGCAAAGTACCAAACACCCTGCTGTACATGGTGTGGGGGTGTATGGGATCACATGGAACCATCGGAACGAAAGACCTAACCGAAGAGCAGTGCGAGGCTCAGCGGTCAAGCCCTCAGTCCGGCTGATCAGCGTAATCTGATCGACCGGTCTCGAGAAATGGCTCGTGTCTTCCTGGCCTGAGGAGGCTGCCCACCCAGGGCGTCGAAGTCTTTTCGCCTGCACTAAATAATCTGTTCTCTCTCTCTGTCTGGCTGGCATATTTGCGGCTTGTCCTTTTCTTTCTTCCCCCGTCTCCTTTTAATTTTGTGCATGTGTGTGGGTGGGGAAGTGGTGCGTTAAACGAAGGTCGTATCCTAGAAAAATACGGGCAAGCATGAGAGCGCCCTAATTATTATTTGCTTTTCACTTATACTGCGAACCTATTTTCTGTTTCGGTGCTCTTGCAGAAGACGGATGCGTCATGACGTCATGATACTCTCTCTCTCTCTCTCTCAGTTCCCGCTCTATCGCCGCGGCTGCCACAAGCGAACATTGCCAGGATAATGACGCTTGTTTATTTTGTTTTATGCCAAACATCGTTATGCCTGTCCTCACTGTTGCACAACGTCAGCGAATTCTCCGCTGTGTCATGACGTAGCCGCAATGTGGATGACGCCAGGTCCTCATTTAGAGACCGAGTTTAGCGTGAAATTCATCTCGCAAGTTTCTCCCAACGTTCATGCCTGCCAAAAATGATCAGAGGTAGTCGTTGGACGAGGAATGTCGCACGGAGTAAACGTTTCCACGAAGGGACCCGCGTTAGTCGGTTCTGCCACTGCTGATCGCTTCAAGCCCCCGTGTACTTCTGTATTGTTTCTATATTTAATAATAATTTTTGCTGATTGAATGAACATGTTAATAGTCATTTTGGCTAAGTGTGACCCCTTTCCGTGCTAGAAGCGCGTGGTAGACTTTCTACAACTTCGGAAATGTAATAGATATGTGGATACTCCTTTAAGGACAGATAATTCGAAAACATAACGAAAAGGGTTGTCCAAAATATGGCGCCTGGATGTGTTTCCGGCTCTCTTCCGGTTCACGTAGTCGGCAAAATCATAGCCTTCGAGATCCGTTGCCGGAGCATGGATTTCGAGAACACGTATTTATGTACCGGCACAAGTCTTTTCGACGCAAGAAAGCATTCTTTTTGTTATTTTGTTATGCTCATTTTCCAGATAGCAAAGTAGCATGACTACTTTCACGAAGCGCGACCCGAGTCCTCTCGCTTCCCGATCGGATGCTGAGCCACCGTCGGTTCCGCTGAACGGTTGCGCGCAACCACCGGGAAAGTGAGCGCGCCGTTCCTCGTTAGACGCTTACGCAAGCGGTGTGGGTGGCCAGCGAATGCGAGCTCGTTGCAGTTTTACACAGCCGGTGGCGCTATTGTGCGCGCGCTAAAAGAAGGGCATTCCTCCGAGGAAACGTCGCCGCCACCGCCTTCTTGTTCTGCTTCCTAATGACTGCGCCATTGAAGAGGAAGCCGCGACGTTCCTCGGTTTCTTTTCTCGCTTTTCCTTTTTTTTTTCTTCCAAGGACTTCTCGAGTATCGCACGCTCGCTTGAAAGAAAGCAGACCGACGACACAGTTTCGTGAAGAAAGAACGGGAGCTTGAGGCTAAGCAGGCGCTATTGTGCGCATTCTGAGTGGTGCGTACACGTTCGTGGCGGTGCTTATTCGTCGCGGCTCGAAATAACGTTTTGTAGCGCAGCTCTTTGGCGCCCGATCCTGCGTTTCGCGTCGCCGTCGTGCCTCGCCGTAACCAGCTTCGTAGCCGGGGCCAGCGCGCTGCTCTAGCGGCGCGCGCTCCTGGCGCCATCTCTCGCCCACGGCGCGAGCCTTGCTTTCTTCGCTCCTCCTCCAATGCCACCCCTGTGCGGCGGCAATCAGAGCGCCGGCTCGGTGGCGGCTAATCTCGATCATGTGCTGCTGCCCAAGCAGCCGCCGTTCGCCACGTGTACCCCCCTCCCCCCTCGTCCGTGGCGGCAACCGCGCGAGAGCGCGCGGTTGGTCTCCGGTTGCCGAAGCGCCGGCTCGGTATCGGCGGATCGCGGTGCGCGCTTCCCAAGTCGAAACGCAGAGCCACCTTCAGTTGACTCGCTAGCAGCGTCAGCCGCGTCGGTCAGTCGCTGCCATCTCTTCGCTGCGCAACGTTCCTGTGCGTCGTACTTCGGCAGCAACTGCCGCGCTTGGTCGCGGGGGCTTTACCTTGAACGCGATCTGCTCTCGCCGCTCAGCTTGCGTTGAAGCGATAGCGACAGCACGAAGGTCACTTCGCTACATGCGCCGACGGCTGAACGGTAAACTGAACGGTGGTCGGCAGAGGAAGCGACGTACTACTGTAAGGAGAAAAAGAGAGGGGCGGGCGAAAGATTGGATAACAAGAGAGAATAAAGTGCATAGGAGGAATAAAACTATCGTATTTACTCGTGTAAGGCCCGTGCTCCCACTTAGGAGTACTGTGGAGTCAGCAGTAATGTCGTTATTTTCGTTTCCTTCGTTTCAATTGGAATATACAACCAGATAGTATACTATGATTAGTGGTCTGTCTACACGCGTCCACCCGGTGGAAACTTATATGTAGCGACATTTTATTGTGGTACTCTAATTTAAATCACGTTCATTCTCAGACGTTTTCACAATACCTACGCGTATTTAAACCTTTCTAACATGTAGTTCACGTGAAGCGGAAAGTCTGTCCGAAGTCATCGTTTTCGGACCGTCTGATGCACGGCCGTGTTGGTAATCATCAGCGTTCGCATGCGACCGGGCCCAGACGGACACAGCACACCTAGTTTCCAGCCTTCTTTTTTTATTTTTTAAACTGTTGTTGCAAAAGAAAAGGAAATAGTAGATTACATTCCTACGTGAGCCAAGATTCAGCATGAAAACTCCTGTGGACATTTTCTTCAAAACAGTCAAAATATGCGAAAACAACTAGAAATTGTACGATCAGACTGGTATTGAGCTACTAGTGCGGTCGATCGTCATCGGCGTCGCTGTTCGATCGCGGGATTCAGCAAGAAAAAAAAATGTTGGCCGTAGTTTCCCGCGTTCTTGCTCACGATAGACAGGTTCCGAAGCAATGTCCTATCACAGTAAACTGATTTAGTGTTTCTTTTGTGTTCCTTTAAACTGAGACCAGCCGACATGAAAAAAATAAAGAAAAATATCGCCTACGATTACGGTGCTCCCTAATGCGAAATTTGAGCGCAGCTGGTATACGTGTTTTCGTTTCGCGATATATTGGCTGGCGCGGACAATCTGTCTCGCGCGGCACGTTACAAACGGAGCGAAGTGTGGCGCGTCTGCCTCGCTAATCGGTAGATCGCGAGAGATGGCGCGTGGGTGACGTGTGGGCGTGATGCACAGCAGCCGCCGCAGGCAGATTTCCGCTCATGCAGCGCTTTGTTTCCGTACAGATGACGCGCGCTACTCTGGCGCCATCTAGTAGCTAAACCCCCTTAAACTTCGTAAAGCAGCGGCGCGCTTTGAAGAATTCCGCCTCCTCCTCGCGCGCTCTGGCCGACGCCGCGTCGCTCTTGGCCTGATAGCATCACGTGGGCCCTGGCGCCGTGCTTCAGCGCCATTTTTGCTCGAGAAGTGTCTACGGAGTGGCGAGGAGCGCATGTTGGCGCCGTTGCAACGCTCGAGCAGTGTAGGCGGTGCCACGGTCGAGGAGGTAGCGTGAAAGAGTGGAGAAACGAGGAGTGAAGGCGGAGGACGAGAGTGTCGCTACTTTACGAAGTTTAAGGGGCTTTACCGGTAGCCATCGTCGCCGTAAACTGCGGCACTACGCTTATCTTCTCACGCTTTCGCCATACCCTCCTCCTCCTCTTTCCTCCTCGCGCTGTTCGCTAATGTCGCCTTTCATCTCTCGCTGCGCTCCGCGTTCGCTTTCATCCTTCTCTGTGTTCGCTCGTTTACGAGGGCCAATGCCGACGCCCACCGCGAGAACGGGCGCCTTAAAACTCCGCTTGAAAAGAAAGAAAAAAGAAAGTCAAAAACAAGCGAACAGGACGTTTGATTGCGGAGAACAGATCGGGGCAGTACGTTTAATTCTGCGAGCGAGAGAAGGGCGCGTTCTTTCGGTTGGGTGAGAAAAAGGGCTGTTATCTGGTAGCCGTGAATTGGCAGGGCTGTTGTTACTAATTTTGAATTGTCGTTACTAATCGTTACACGCCAACAGGTGGCACAGTATACACCATTCGTGCGCGCTGTATGAAAAACGAGGGACCTTGGTCCGTCTTTATGCGTCCTTCCTGACTATCATGCCTCATACATGTGTTTACACGAGAAAGCTGGCTGCGACTGCTCTGTTTACAACTCTCAACGAAGCGTATCCCGTTTCTTCGCGTGAAACAATTCGTCGTGTTAAACTGTTGCGTGTATAGCCGCCATATGTGCGCAAAGTGGCCCCGCAAGCCCCACGTTTGGCGTGCGGCCAGAGCTATATACGCTATGCCCGACGCGAAGGAACCCGGCGAATTCGCCTCTATTGTTCCGGAAGCTGGCCGTCCGACGTGGACGTCGTGTTCGGGTGACGTTGCCGTTACTTCCAGCCGTAGCCGACAGCTTTTGGCAGCGGTACAAGCCCTGCCGCGCGCCAGATAGAACGCTCCACCGCGCGCAGCAGCGTACGTGCAAATTCTGGATCAGGTTAGAAGATCGCGGTATAAGGAGGCTGAAGGCGCTATAACAAAGGCGACGTCTGTGGTGTCTCGACACACAGGCGAGCACGCACGCACGCACGCACGCACGCACGCACGCACGCACGCACGCACGCGCACACACACACACACACACACACACACACACACACACACACACACACACATACGCGCGTGCGCGCGCACGCGCTAGAGAGAGAGAGAGAGTTTTAACCGAGACAAACAGAACAATACGCTCGTACAATTAAAGAACGAGAGGAGGAGGGGGGGAGGCAAGCGTGCGGTTCTACTTTCGGGGGTATTTCGGGGGGCCCCCTTGTTCGGGCCGTCGAAGTAATCTCCCTGGCACGGCAGCGACGCTCGAGACAAAGAGTGTCGGAACACAGCGGGGTGCTGCGGCGGCTTCGCGAAGACAGACAGTTTTTATTTTACTCCTTCGTGAGAACTAGGAAGTGAGGAAAACGGCTTTGGGAGCGGTGGCGCGCCACGTATGCACGGCGTGGTCTCAAAAGCAGTCCCGTCGTTGGTTGTGTTAGTCCGAGAACCGCGTGGGAACGCGTCGACACGACCTACACGCAGCGTGCAGACCTCGTGGTATACTTCCGCCCGCGGAAGTAGTGCCGGATTATATAAGCCGTCTGTTCCGGTATGAACGGCCGCTTTAGCAGTGCTTTTCGCGTTATACCGCGTGCACCTTGCTCTACGTCGGCATTAACGTGGGGCCAAGTGGCTTGAGGATATCGACGTGTCTCTTTCTTTAGGTCGGCGTAACGGTAGTCGCTCGAAATTTTTCCGCTCAACGTGATCCTTTAGCAAACCGAACATTCTGGACAACGAATAGCTGGCTCTGGGGCGCAGGGTCTTTCGGAGCGTGTTCTGCAAATCCGCCGTGCTATGCAAAGGAGCAAACCCCACAAAATCCAATGTATCGTTTTCGATACGATCAATTTGATGCCTGAAAACATCTGTGGGGGGGAGGGGGGGGGGTATTCTATATGAGTCCACCTAGTGGACTGTCCATTTCGGTCGCTGCTGATTGGATGCAGCTGTATGAGCGAGGAGGATACGAGCGGCCCTGGCCAATCAGCAGCGGCCGAAATGGACAGTCCACTAAGCGGACTCCTACAGAATACGTCCCCTGGTTTAGCGCTATGAAACCAATGTACAGCCCATACTGGCGTTTCTGATATTCTGGAGGCGGTGTTGAGTTGTGAATAGTTCAGAAAATGAAATGCTAATTAAATAATTACCATACTGCTTAATTTTTACTCAATTATGTTTCGCCGTTTTCTTCATACCGATATACTCTCCATGGCCAGAAATACGGGTGTGCAAGTTGTTTTAATTTTCTTTGACGTGGAATGCTGTTCGAGCCTTTGTGGGATATATTACCTTAGAATTGTCTTAAAACTTAATTGAATGTCATTTACATACTCCGTCTCGTTTGTAGCTAGAGTTACTGTATACGCTGATATACAGTAACTCTACGTGTAGCGTCGCGGCGTGACATCTAGCGTCATCGGACTCCGAGATCTGCGGTGCGGAGCAGCGCGCCGCGCCGGAAATTTCGGAGGCTACATATCTCAGCGGCCAACACGTGCGCGAGTTTCTTTTTTTTTTTGGCACCTGGCGGCGTTCGCGATTTGGACCAGTTTCACTGCTACCTGTGAGGTGTGCACAGCGTCTGGTGAACGCGACGTCAAGGCGAATCCGGCGTACCATACTTATTTGGTTGCGTTTGAGCTTGCGAGAAAAGAGTGAGTGGTCAGTTAGGCCTCCTCAATAAAGTGAGACCCGTCAAAACAAGGGATATAGTGGTACAGGGTTACGTCGCCGGTGTTCTTTTAATTGAACTCTTCGGGTTTTACGATCTGATTACGAGGCACGTTGTATGTGGGGGGGCACTCCGAGTAAACCACCTGGGGCTCTTTACCGGCCACCCCAAATCAAAGTACAGCAACGTTCTTGCATTTCGCCTCCATCGAAATGCGGGAACCGCCGCCGGAGGGGTCGAACCCGTGACCTCGAGCTTAGCAGCGCAATGCCGTAGCGTCGCCGGTGTCTAGCAGTGCAGCAGCTCCTCGAAACGATTCTTGCCACCGAACGGACCAGGCGACGGTGGCATTGACTCGGCACCATCCCTTGAAAAACTACTACGTGAAACTACTTTGCGATTGTCTCAGTCCACGCATGCTTGTGCATACATGCATTGTTCTCTTCAATTGTTACTCGTCCAGGTGTTCCATTTCTGTCCAATCTGCACGCATTGTTTTGAGCGGGATGCGCTGCTTTAGAACCGATTCGCTCGAGTTCGAGCGCACGGGAAATGAAACAAGGAAATAATAATAATAATAGTAATTATTATTATTATTATTATTATTATTATTATTATTATTATTATTATTATTATTATTATTATTATTATTATTATTATTATTATTATTATTATTATTATTATTATTATTATTATTAACGTAGGCACAATGTATACTTAGGCGCAATCATTTATCAACTGACGACGCGTCATTGATAACTCAATGCTGTAGCGCTGTACTTTCGTGGCGGCCGAAATAGCTCAGTTGGGAGAGCGTTAGACTGAAGATCTAAAGGTCCCTGGTTCGATCCCGGGTTTCGGCATACTTTTTTTTGTCTTCTTTTTTTTTTTGAAGCATACTTTGCTGCTGCATATCAGCACTTTTTCATACTTTAAAGCAAATTCAAACACGTAAACATGACTTTTGGAGTTTTACGTGCCAGCCCCCACGATACGGTCATATGGCACGCTGTAGCGGAGTATTCCAGATTAACTTTGACTGGGCCTCGGGTTCTTCAACGTGTACCTAAATCCAAGTACACGAGTGCTTTTTCTCTCTCTCTCTCTCTCTTTTCTCTTGCTTTTTTTTTTTCATTTCGTCCCCATCGCGGCTGGTAAGCGAACCGGCGACCTCGTGCTTAGCAGCGTGACGAAACCTTAGTGTAGAGATTCGCTAATGAGAAAACATGTCGCGTGTGTGTGCTGAGGCAGTGTTTGTGGCTATGCGGAGAATCTGTGTGCGACGGTCAAGGCGCATTCAGAGTTAGAGGAGAACATATGGAGCACGAATTCTCGTATACTTGTATGTTCCTCTGTGGCGAGGTCACGCTGTAGGTCGTGGAAGTTTACGTGCCTTTGTTGCTTGCGTGTTGACGTATCATGAACATGACATACCCAGAAAGAAGGGTTGAGGCGTATAGTGCGCCAGTGCGGAACGCTACACATGCTCGTTGTAACGTTCCTGGAATTCTGATTACGCAATAGCGATGCGCGAACAACGAACTGGTCTCTTGTGGTACTCAGTAATACGCATTCCCGATGCGACATAAGTCTATTCGCTACTCCAATGTATGTAACCTGGAAAAAAAGTAATAAAGAAGAAGACATCGGAGAAAGACGTGAGTAAACAAGCACATCGCTATTCTCCTCGTCCCGTCTTGCGCACTTTCCTTCGAGATCGAGAACGTGTCAACCGGGTCAATTCGATACGTTTTCTCGGATGAGTTATGTAATCGCATCTGTATACTGCTCAGTATCCCCGTCTATAGCCAGCTCTCCACGAAGTGCTGCCAAAGGCTTGAATCGCGTCAGCTATAACAGGGAACGATGCCTTGCAACGTGTCTGTGTTGGCGACCTGTTGTGCTCCGCAAATCCATCCGTGGTACCCTTGATCCAACGGGCGCAGCAGACGGGGGGATTAAGCGGCGCAGAACGGCAGTCAGCTGGTCTAATTCCTGATTGGCCTACGTGATCCGACGGAATTTTGCTGCACTGCGGGCACTGCGGGCAATTTTGCTGAGACGCTCGGTCGTTCTGTGTTCAGTGCACGTGCTCATGTACAACGGTACACATAGAGACGATTCGTGCACGTAAAGGAACCTTAGGTGGTCCGAATTTCCGGAGTCCCCCACTACGGCGCATGCCTCATAATGAGATCGTGGTTTTGACTTTGACTTTATTGAAATTTAGACGCTATACAGTTGTCCAGGTGAAGAGGGCTAAAGGTGACACACCAGGCCCTTGCAAGTAAAACCCCATAATTGTAAAACCATAATTTTAGTTTAAGCAATAACCATCTACATGCAAAACCCCATGATTTAAGTTTAAAGCCAATTCGTAAAGTGTTGAATTCGGTTATAGTTGCAGACGATGCACGCACTGATGGCTTCTGCTGAGTCGCCAGTCTATTTGGAGCCGTTTTCGGTATATGCAAGATAAGCGCTAACCACATTAGACAGTTTTAGCTGGTCGTCGCTTTACGCTCAACTCCAGTCACGTTTCACTCGCCGAAGCGCTGGAGGGAACTGCGTTGAATTCGCATTTTTTACAAGCAGGAGTGATCACTGCTGCCAGCTTGGCTTCAAAACGACAAAGACGACAAATTGAGGTTTTGTTTTCTTTTTAACCCTTGCACCACCCGATTCATGGCCGATCCGCCACAGTGGGTTGCACTATGTCATTAAAGAACAACAACAACAACCCTCACGTTCCGCTCAATCGGCTCTGAAAGAGGAGCGAGGGGCGGCGTTCTGCGTTCCGCGACAGGCTTGAGCGCTTTATACACAGACGCACTACTTCGCAATGAGGAGGGCTTCTGTGGAAATTGCTGAGGGATCCGTAGCAAATCGCTGCGTACTTGCTATTCTTGGCACTTTCAAATGCCGCCATACCGTTCAAGTTTTTGTAGCGGCTGCGTTTTGAGCCAATCGGAGAGGCCGTAGCAGCCCCGTGAGCCAATCAGAACTGACAAGATGGCGGATTTGACAACGTGGCGGAATTCGACAAACATCCAGAGTACCGATCCCGGTCTGAGCGGACCGGACCGTGATCAAAGCTCTCCGCCGGCGCCGTCGGACAGAAGGAAAGCCAGCGTGCCCTCGTAGTAAACGATCTCAAGGACAACGCGGAGAGGCGCCGCCGGGTCGTTCTCGTGCGGAGCCGTTCTCGTAGCCCCCGCCGTCGCGACGTCGTGAGCGACAACTCCCCGCGGTCGACGCGATGCGTGGATTGTGCGCGGCGTCGCTTGGCCGTGAATCCTGCAAGTTTGCGGCTGCTGCTGTTGATGCTGTTGTGACGGCGATGTACGGGAGCGTGAGAGGTCCGATTCGACGGTCATGCAAAGGCATCACGTGCGTGGTGCCTCCAGCTTACTAAATACCGTGGTCCCCCCGTCGTGACCTGCCGAAGCCTTTGGCAGGCTCGCCGGCGCCTCGGTTTCCCTTCGCCGCAGCTTCTTCTTGCCGTTGGGCCGGGTTACACTTCTGTGTGTCATTTTGTTACTTCTTTCATCGCATTCCCTGCTGACATTCAATTAGCGTGCGCCTCCTTCGTGCAGTCGTAGGGAGGCGCCGTGAACATCGCGCATAGTTGTTACGCAAGAAGGAGCTGCCTCGGGGTTCTCCCGCCGCGTGTTCCGTCAGCGGCGAGGCGAAAGGAAGGGGAAAGAAAAAGAAAGAAAAGCGACTCTCGAGCGATGACACCGATGGCTACGTCGCCTCTTTTTTCGCTCAGGTTGCCGGTCGTCGCGTGACGCTTCTCTTGCGATTTCGCTCGCGCGCTTGCTTTCCGCGCGGGAGCCACTGCGTTCTTTCGCGTCTTGCGAGCGTGTTCAGCTCTACTTTCTTGTTGTTCTTTTTCGACTCGTTTGTAGGTCTGGTGACAGAGGAGCTGCTTTTGCTTATGCGGAGCAACGGCTTGTAGCTGAGTCGCGGCTGCGTTGCTCGAACGGACGGGCTGCGGGTGGTGACGTTCGTTTTTCTAACCGGCGGCTGATCAGCACGAGAGTTCCAAGCATGGCTAGCTGGTTTACGTTCGCACCGCGGATGACAAGACTACCGATAAGAACCGGAATGAAGCGCTGAACGGCACGCAACACGTCTCTATTCGCAAGTGATGCTGAGCGGCTTAGCCTACAGGTCATCGGGAGGTTCTGAGTGTGTTGACACGTGTATTTCGCCATAGTTCTAATGCAGCGAAACGTGTTTTTCACCAATGGGAACATGTAGGTTCATTGGCGTTTGCGCTGCCGGCTGCCGCATTCCGATGGGGCTGGAATGCAAAACATACACGCGCGCATGCGTTCACTCACTCACTCACTCACTCACTCACTCACTCACTCACTCACTCACTCACTTACTCACTCACTCACTCACTCACTCACTCACTCACTCACTCACTCACTCACTCACTCACTCACATGCGTTTGTGTACCGTTCCCAAGTGCAAGTAGAGAACTCCAGGGGATTGAAATTAATGCGGACTTCGCCTACGGTGTCGCTAGTAGCCCGTCAGTTGTGTGGACTGTTTCCACTCACGGGAACATGGGTTTTGTCGGTATGCGAAATTGGTGAGGCACGGGATGTGCGCGAAAGACCTCAGTGTTGGCAGGAACGTGGCCATGCAACCTTCCAGTGAGACTTACGTGTTTACTTGCAGACAGGCCACGACGTTTACTCTACATGCATTTGGCAGGCATCCGGCCAAGCTGAACGGGAATCGGCTTTTCTGGCGGAAACCTCTTTTGATGCCGCCTGCATAATCGCAAGCGAATGATAGTGAACAACGCAGTTGAAACTCCCAAATCGTTGACAAAGCTAACGCTTGAGCTCTGGTGCATGATGTCACGAGGTATACATGTTGCCCGAGAAAGAGAACATAAATTATTTTTAAGCGACTCTTAGTCCCAGTCATCGCTGTCGGAATCCGGCTGGGTCCTGGCCGCTATAGGTGCCAAGAACAGTCGTCAGCACTTGTTTGCCTGTTTCATGTCGACCACCTACAGTCAGTGCAAGTTAGTGGCACATCAGCACCTGCTCTCGCCGTCCTCCCCATAGAACTTTCTTTGTTAGAAAGTTCCTCCCCCTTTCCTTTCAAGTAAGTGCCCCCCCCCCCCCCCAAAAAAAAAAGTGTTACGGCTCTGTGCGGCGGCGTAGCAAGAGCTACACCACAACAGTATAAATTTTTAGCGTGTCTGGTATTCGGGTAAACGCAAGCGGACTGGGAAATTACCGAATGGGTGGAGGCGCAACACGAACGTCCTGCACGGTGTAGCCACGTGGTGGCACAAAGCTAATATTGCAGTAACCAAGTGTATTCTCTTCGCTGCTGGTGTAAATTTTGGGCCAGCGGCCTAATCGTGTTACTGCCGAACATTTACACTAGCAGCAAAGTAAAATACACTTGGTTACTGCAATATTAGCTGTGTTTGTCCTGTTGAGCTCCGCGCCTCCAGGCAGCTGCACCGTGCAGGCCGTTCGCGTTTGCGCCTCCGCTCGTCCGGAATACCGGACACGCTAAAGCTCCCTAGTGTCAGGCGCAGCGCTTGTGTAAGAGCAGTACAGTTCTCCAACGTGCACATAAGTAGGGAAGATGTGATGCTTAAACGAGGTAAAATGTAGCTATAGCGAAAAATCGAGCTAGTTAAACAGGGATCGGCCATCGCACCGCCTTCCGCGGACTATTCCCGAGTCAAATGCTGACTCCGCAGGTACCGCTGAAACGTCACCGAACTAAGGCTGTGCTGTGGAATTAACGCGTCTCATTCGTTGCGTACTGACGTACTTTATATGTACTGTCCGGGTTTCGCTACGTACGTTTATGAGCGTTAGTGCTATTTCCTTTGGGTATGCAGGCGTATGCAAGACGTGGGCCTCAGGTTCTCAAGATGGTTCCGCCCATGAGAATAGCTTTGCGGAAGACAGAAGCGTGCGTGTACCGGGGCAACCTAGCGGTCGTCGTGTTCTGCGGTCGAGCTTCCTGGACCAAGCAGCCAATTTTGGCAGTCGTGCTGGACAGGCGCGGTACCAGTGAATCTGTGTGCGCGACAGGCCCAGATGCACGCCTCCGAAAATGCGCTTCGTTGGAGCGAATGCCGGAAGGTGATCGTCGCGGATACACATGCACACGCACGCACTCGACAGACTCTCCACAAGGGTCGTCCTATCTGCAAATGCTTCGCGGGGCCTCGCATCAGACAAAAATACGCCGAGTCGGCGGCTCTTTCTTCGCCGAAACTCGTCAGCTGCGTGATCGACTCCAGCGAGGCGACTTCGTGGTCAATTCGCCATCGTTGTCACTCCTGCAGCCACCGACCGCGCTGCACCTATAACGTCGGGCGTCCCCGCAGCGCGAAGTGTGGAGGGCATGCGACCCCAATCACGACGGCCGGTGTCCAGGCATACGCGGCATGCGGAGCGAGCGAAAGAGTTGCGTTATTCAGGCGCGGACGCTCTGGCGGCAAAGGGCATTCCACTTTTGCTGTTTCTCGTGTCCGCCAGAGGGCGCGAAGGTGCTTTATAGAGCTTGGTGGCGCAACTCACCGCCCCGTTCCAAAGGGGACGCTCATAACGTCCATCCATCCGCGCGCGATGCCTGCCGCACAGCCGTGCGCGTTCGACGTCCTGCGTGACGGAAGCGCGGCCTTTCGCCGCCGCCGCCGCCGCCACAGGCCGTCGAGCGGGTAGCTTTCCCGTCGCTCGTCGTCGCGAATTTAGAAACGCGTTCTTTTCTCGCTTGCCTGAAGTGCCCGTTTGCGGGGCTGGCAAGCGTCGTTGTCCTCACTGCGAGGCAGCAACTAACTGTACGAGGCCATTCGCGCTTTTCTCTTGACGGCGATGGCAGGCTGTGTCGTTTGGGCGCGAAGACAGTCCCCTCCCCGGCCGCTTTTCGGAGCAGGTTGGATTTAGACTGCTTCACACGCCACCAGCGCGTTAATGAGTTCCGTGCAGCGCATCAAAAAGTGCGGGTGCTCGAGCGAAAGCTTGCCAGTTGCCGCTTGGGGCGAACTTGTATTCCTGAACGGCGAAATAATACCAAGTGTGTGTGTTTGTGTAGGCGTGGGGGGGGGGGAGGTGTATACATTTCTCATGAAAGGTCGAAATCAGCGCTCCTGGTGTATACACGAAGCTTGTCTTACGCATCTGTGGTTAGTCTGTGGTTAGTCTGTGGTTAGTCATCGCCGCTGCGATTGTGTCGCTATCGCGTCCCTCGCCGTCAGGCGAGAGCTACGGCCACGATACCGGAGGACACGCCTTGGTACATTGCGGTCCAATTTTATATGACGCACTTGTACGTAGAGAACGTGTGAACGTGTGGCAAACATACAATCGCCCGGTTTTGCAACGGATGCCTTGCTATCGGAGGCGCTGACACCTTTCTGTACACAATTGCGCAGCGCGTTCACATTCACCCGGCAATTCGCTGCCAAACTGCCAGCAAATCGAGAAGCCGCCTGCAGGCTAGTGTTCCCGTTAACATTGTACTGCGCTGTACGCATATTTGGCTCTGTCTTCGATATTTGTCGTCTTTCCACAATGCGTATCCACGGGCCAGCTTGTTTAACTCGCCGTATCGCCACACGTCACTCTTACACTCGCCCCTCTTGATTTATACCACCTCTCCCGCGCCCCTCCCCCGCCAACACCCCGCATACATTTATTTTCTGCGTATCACAGTGCATTGGGAACGGGTAAGTTCTTACAGCCTTACCTACAAATGCGCCTCTGCTTGTAGCCAGTACAGGTTGTTCGTCTCCTGCAGACGTAGGAATGTAAGCTTCCCGAAAGAACAAGATGGAAACGGAAGAGGTATCGAAAAGCGATGGTCCCACAGCGACCCAGCCAACTTGGAAGTAGTGCGCCCTGACTTCCGACATACTCGACCTGCCTGACCAGCTTGGCTCGCATTAAAGGAAAAAAAAAAGGGGGGGGGGGGGGAGGCGTTTACGTGCCAAAGCCACTTTGTGATTATGAGGCACGCCGTAGTGGAGGACCCTGGAAATTTGGACCACCTGGGGTTCTTTAACGTGCACCAAAACCTAAGTACACGGGTGTTTTCGCATTTCGCCCCATCGAAATGCGGCCGCCGTGGCCGGGATTCGATCCCGCCTCCTCCTGCTTAGCAAACCCAATACCATGGTTGGCTTCGCATCACTGCAGGGAACTAATCAGATGTCCGAGTGTGTAGTGGCGGAGAGGAGGCGTGTTGTGCGCGAATGCGGGAGAGTTTTCTGTCTATCGGGAGGGCGTGCCTGCCTGCCGTGGTCCGGGGCATTTCCGCGTCGGACTGCCACAGGCGGCGTGCTGCGGGTCATTTCTTCGCGATCGATCAATTTACTCGGTGACGGGGGGCCGACCGATTTGGAAATGTCTTCGGGCCGCGCTGATTTGAGCCCCGCCACCATCACCTCGCCCGGTTCCATCCAAAGTGTTGTGACGGCTGTCAGAGGGGCCTTCGCGTTCCACATACCGTCGAACGGGACGGCAATCTCGGTGCGGTGCGTCTGTCGTAGCGCGCAGATTTACTTGACGGAAATGCGTGCGCCGCGATTCTCGGAACGCTGTTCAACTTGCACACTTTCATGCAGAGATTGCGCTTTCCGCCGTCTGAGAATTAGTTTTGATCAAAGGAGGGTGTTTCGATTATGCACGCGTTCACCGTGATAAATGGGGAAGGGGGAAGGGGGTGAAGCCTGTTACTGCACGTTATCCGCGCAAGCTTTTTTTTTTTTGTCTTCTGTTTCTTTAGCGAAGCTGTTTACTTCAAGCCCCTTATGCATCCCCCGAATGCGTTCCCAGGGGGCGGGGCTACCCTGGCCGGCTTACCTCCGTATAGGCGACAGGGATGTGTGTGCCGATTCCGGAGATAGTGCAATACCAGGCCGACCCGCGGCGTAGGTGAAGCAGGCTTCGAGCACTCCGCCAATATCCAAAAATAAGTTTGATATGTTGGGTCCAAATAGAACTACATAAATTCTACGTTGTAAGAGAAACACTATATATATATAAGTACTATTAGTGTAGCGAGTTTGCGTTCATTTGCTTCATTTGTTCTAAATCCTGTGTACGTTGTAAGTATTGGGGTCGGGCATGAAATAAGCTGTAGCTGGCCCATGCCGTCGTCTGACTCATCTACGCTACGGACGTTGTTGAAGGGAGGGACTTGTTCTCAGGGATAACGAGGAATACGGGATTTATTTACAATATCTACATGAAGACAGGAGATATATTTCATCAGTCTAGCAAGGCTGAAAAAGAAGCACCCCTGTTAGGAATGGCCTGCTGAGATGCGGACATGCAAAGTTTCTCAGCCAGCTGCAGCAGCAGGGTTGGCATTTTCTGGAAAGCCACCGTCATTCTCTAGCCAAACGGCGCCACTAAGTCTACTGTGTGCAGAGGACAATACGCCGCGTCCGCGACTCTTCGTCGTCGGATTGCCGAGATGAGTTCGACGAACCAGGCTTTGTTACTGAACACGCCACCGCCGATCTGGTCTGCCGTGAGCGGGGCAGTTCCCGAGGGAACTTATTTGGCGGCACCGTGCCACGCACCTTTCCAGACCCGAGTTCTGCGAAGACCGTCTCACCTCGATGGGGGCAGTGAAACCAGTGCGGAAGTGTGTGTGAACCCGCCGCGCAAAGGCGGCTCGGCTAAGATGACTGGTCGAACGTTTTTCCCTCACCTAGGGATCTAGGGAGCACGGGGTGTTTATAAGCAGCTGTTTGTCGCTGCTAGTGCGTGCTCTGTGATCGTGCTCGTGAGCTGTGTGCTCATGCTCGACAAGCAGTGTGTTTGGAGCTTCGTGCTCGCATGCTGTATGCTTCGTCTTGCGTGCTCCATTTGGGAGCCACGCTAGACTGTCGAATGTATCTGTTGTTCTAATGTAAATGTCTGTAAGTAAATCCCCTGTACGCCTAGTTCCTTCGAAGTTCCTCCCGACGACCTACAGCCCTTACAACTGGTGGCAGCGGCGTGATCGTCCGACAACTCCGACACTCCGAGCAGCTGAAAACGGCTGCTTAAAAACCCTCTGTCCTCCCTAGATCCCTAGGTGAAGGAAAACGGCCGCTCAACCTACGTCCAATTGGTGCGTCCAAAGTCGTAGTTGACCCGCCTTTGAAGGGGAGGGTTGACACATTTCCGCACTACGGTTTCACTGAACACACCGAGGTGAGAGGGTTCTTGACGCTTGACCGCTTGACTGATACGCTTGACCCAAGCAGGCGCCTCTTGCTCCCAGAGCTGACCCCGCAGCTAGCCGCCGAGTCTGTCCATTGACTGTGACGACTTCTGGGGCCCGTGAGAAAGCACCGCAGAACACCCTTTTCCAGGAGTTTTCTTGCTCCAAGCAAACCGTGAAGGCGACAACGAAACAACTAACAATACTCGGTCCGCCGAACGTGGCTAGACATGCCGGCGCCGTTGGGCTGTCGAGGAGGCGCATTGTTGTCTTTACAAAGCGAGTCGTTGCAGCGGGCCGGGAGGGTTGGAAGGTCGCTTTTTCGAAAATCGCCACCCCTGCACGTCGATCGAAACAACGTTGCCTGGGCTTCTGTGGTTGTGACGTCACGGGCGTCGGAGGTGCCGGCGCGGCTGTAGCAGCGGTTGCGGCATATGTACGGGAGGTGCGGTCACTGCGGTGGTGGTTGTGTCGGCGTAGTGTGGTGCCGTATTTAAAAAAAATATGTCATTTAATAATCTATACAGTCCATGTATGCAGCCTTAACAGCTTCGCTGGTAATCCGTCCCCATATGAATGTTGCGGGCCCACGAATTTGTTTTCCTTACGTGAAAGGTGACACGCGTATTCGTGTTAAACACATTCAGCTCTAACCACATGGGCCGTATGTTCGACGTCTGATGGGCGCGGTCACCGCCGCGTCTGCTTCATTGCCGCGCAGTATGCTCTTTGTGAACATGGTTGAATGAGGCTAACCTGTAGTTGTATAACATAACTCTGCAGCCATGTGTCTGTTTTTGCGCAGCAACTCGCTGCCAACGCGTGTATCTGTTCGTGTACGTGTATTTACTCAGCCGCAGTTAAAGCGAGGCGTGAAATAGGCGCGGCGACAGGTACCGCTCTGGTAAGAGGCAAGCGCGCCCCACGTAGTTGCCGCCCTATGTTTACCGTTCGTTCAGTGTATCGTGATACTCCATCCGCACGATTCAGCGGAGCTCACAACACGGGCAAGTCAGTCTGTGCGTACTTGCTTGTTGTGCATATATGTATGTATAGGACATTTTGTCTTACCTAATTAGATGCTAAACTCAATCATGAAGCTTGCTGACAAAATTAAAAGGAGCTAGAAAGCACAAGATCCCAGGAAACTCAAGCACCTGATACTTAAAAAAAGAAATTAATGACAGCAAGCTGGTCCATGCTTCAGTATAACAACATGTTGACACACGAATGCGAATGGCAGCGAAATCGAAATGTGTTATAAGGATGCAATAAAACGAAGGTGACGGATGGAGAGCTATAGATACAGGAAATTGTGTTTTAGTGTGTGTGTGTGTGTGTGTGTGTGTGTGTGTGTGTGTGTGCGCGCGCGCGCACTCTCCACTCAGGACAGGCACCTCGCTTCCCCTCGCTTCTTTTTCATCCGAAACCTCTTCGCTGCTCGGTCGCCCGGAAACCGCCTCCCGCTCTTTCTCAGCGGCGCGTTATATAGGAACGTTTAAAACGACCTGGAGAGAAAATAAACAAGTTTCGCGGTGACCTCGACTCGCGCTTTCTCGTTTTTGGTGATCGCAGTAGCTTTTCTCGGACAGTTGGTGTTGGAGGGGCGGAGGCGATGGCGGTCCGGCAGCGATAGGCCGCGGCTTGTTTTTCTTTCCGCTGACCGCCGTAGCCCCGAGGGTATCGCAATGTTTGCGCTGCGCGTCCACTTGGCGTCACTTCGTTTGCGCGCCGAGATGTGGCCCCAGCAGAGAAGCGACGAGAGGAGAGGCGCCGAGCGAAGGCCACGCGTGGTGTGTCGGCTAGCGCTGTTTGATTCTTCTTTTCGGTGTTCTGTATACGGTACTGCGGCGATGCTGGGTCCCGCATTTGTCCCTGGGCTAGAGCGCAGTGCTATTGGTTTTGTGAGAAGGGGGGGGCTGGGTGGAGGGGGCTATAGGGCCGCCAAAGAGAAATACTGAGTCAGTATAACGCGAGACGAGTTCTTACGAAGTTGGAGCTATATAACTGGTTCGGGTCAGGGGCGGATTTATCGTGATGACGTGCGCAGCGCAGCTATGGACAAATGACAGAAAGGAACGGCGGAGACGAGTTGCGACTTCATACTGAACTTTACTATCTAACGAGAGAGAGAGAGCGAGAGAGAGCGCTTTAATGAAAGGCAGATATTTTTCTATCGAGCGCACGTATATGTAACACGGGATCGCAACCTGGAACTGCCGATGCATGTTGCCAAAAGAAAATACGTTTGAAATCTTTTTTTGGCATCCTGCGTCGGCAGCTTTTTAGCTCGTGGTCATATGTGGTAGGATTATATGCGTATGCTTTCGATAATAAAAAGTTCGTTTGGAAGCCAGCGTTTGTCTCCGTCGTTGCTTTCCGTCCTTTGTCCGTAGTAGCGCATGCGCACGTGGTCTCACCATGGATTACCGACTAGCCAGAGCTTGATTTAGCGCATTTGTCGGCGGATCGAGAGGGGAGGAGCAAGTTGGGAACGTTAGTGGTTTCTAGGGGTGCGCGGTTCTAAATTTTGAAACCCAATCGAATACGAATTGAACGGCATGGAATCGAATGCTTTTCGAAGAGTTTTCGAATAATTCACCGCTGTTTTCACAATTATTATGAAACTGAGTTCACATCCTGTAGCACTCGGAACGTTAGCGAGTTTTGCGCGTGATGAAGCGTTGTTTGATAAAGACACGGCTGAAACATTAGGAACAAATAAGCGGTTATTTTGCATACACTGCACTCTTTGTAAAGTGCATGCGATTGGTTGCTGTATATCCGCTAAGGTCTGGCTCCATGACCGACGTTGGCTGCTCCGCTACATAAGTTGTAATGTTTTATGGTCGCGGAGATGAAGTTTGTCGTACATTTGTTTCAATTTTGTGCTAGCGTGCAGTTCAGGTTTTGAAATGTTCAAAAACTCTTTGAATTTACAAATAAAGGCTTTTCGATTCGAAGACCGAATCGGATAGAACACTATCCGATACGTTATTCGAAAATTTTGCATATTCGAACAGCCTTACTAGTTTCGTTCTCGCTCGTTTGTTTACCATTGGCGTAAGCGCAGCCTTGTACTTTACGTATAATGTTTTTGTGCACCCTTTATCTTTCTGTCCTCGCTGCAGTCCGAGAGGCAAGTGATGGGTCCACTGCAGCGCCAGATAGACTGGACATTCGTCCATTATCAGGACAAAAAGCAACTATGCCAATGCTCTCAAATGAACACCGTGCAGGAGGCTATATTTTCGCTATTCATTTTTGTGAGGTCTACTGGCTTACATTACGATGAACTTTTAAGAACGCCGCTTGCTACCGCTGTACAGTGTGGGTGGTTTACTTTGTGCTGCTCTCCCTTTGTCTCCCATTATGCCGTCTCTCTCTCTCTTTATCCCGGTAGACTTTTCGCCCTGTGCAAGGTAACCAACCAGAACTACCTCTGGTTAACCTCCTTGACTTTCAATACATCCTTGCTCTCTCCCTCTTTCTCTCTCTCTTGTATACCCGCCGTACCATATGCTGAATGTGTTCTTAAAGTTGTATGAAGAATCCATTTTCGAGGCGGTGCAGTTGCGCAGATAGATTTGAAACAACAGGAATGAGTAGGGTTCAGTGCTTCACGTCAGCCAAAGTCTACTTGATGAGCAGTTTGTGGAGAACGACTTAAGAAGCGTGCCTAGTGGGTGCGATAGACTGTGCGCCAGTCTGCACAACGCTTCATCAGTGAGAAGACCAGCTCGTGCTCTCCTTTCGCAAGCGCCAACGTAAGCGCGAACATCGATAAATTTATGCCCAAACATTGTGCGAAGCGTTAGTTAAATTATTAGCTATCACGTGCCAGAACCACGATATGATTATGAGGCAAGTATTAGTGGATAAGTTTTGGACACCTGGGGTTCTTTAACGTGCACCTAAATATGTGTGCACAGGAATTTTCGCATTTCGCCGCCGTCGAAATACGGCCGACGAGACCGGTTATCGATCTCGCGTTTCGCAGCGCCGCGCCCACCTATGCAATTAGTGCAAAGCTTCGATCACGGCCTCCGAGATTGGGCGCAGCGCCCCGCCGGATCACGGAGGCAATGCTTCGCTTCACATGGACTCCAGCATGCCCGTTGCATTTGCACAAATTTTCCACCAAAACCTTCCTTTTTTGACACATTCGTGTATGGCCTTTGTACATGCCTTACATTTATTTTGAGGCAATGCTTGATGCTTTATCTTAGACCAGTAGCTGTACGAAGCTGAGAAAATATGCTAGTTCTTTTATCTGTTTAAAAAATGATTCTCTTTACATTTCGTGTTGAAAAGTATTAATTATGCATGAAAACTTCGTTCTATACCTAAACTGAAACTATATAATTTCAAGTTTACGTATATGTACTAGTTATACCTATATATTGATTTGAGTGCTCTTATGAACGCTGTATGACTGGTGCTTAACTTGTAGTCAAGGGGGCTGACAGGTTTGTCAGGCTTTGCGCATTTAGTAGTTTTTAGCAAAAGAAGAAAAAAAAACACATTTGGAAGTTTAGAGGCCACGGATCATGGAGGCCAAGAGCTGCAGGGGATAATCGCCTAATTATACTTAAAAAGAATAAAATAAAATTGACATAATCGGTTGCTGTATCGCTTTCTGTCTGTGCGCAATAGCTTCCAACTTTGTAAAACGCTTCGGCCTTTTTCTTTTGGAAAACCTCAAAGCTAACGATGTCCTCGAATAAAGTATATATGTTAAGTAGAGATGTTCGAATGGGGAATTTTCCGAATCCAATCGAACCGACCAGGAATCTGCGAGAAAAACGATCCAATCGAGTATTGAATATTCTCTAATTTCTAAACAATCCGAAATTTATAGCTCTTCGATCTTTAATCCGCTAGGAGAAAAAAAGAAAACAATAACGGATGGAGGGAGGGGGGACGCTTACTTACATGAGCAGGTAAATCAGAAACAAACTATTTCAAGTAACTGACATACCTTAACTTTGACAGTGGGGGGGTGACAGCGGGTCAGCATATGTGCGTAGATATTTAAATCGGTCTGCGGTCGCCGTTGTACAATGGAAATAAATAAAGAAATTCAATGAAATTCTCGGCGTTTACGTGCCAAAACCACGAGGTGATTGTGAGGCACGCCGTAGATGGGGACTCCGGATTAATTTTGACCATCTGGGTTAATTTAACGTGCACCACGCAATGCACAGTACACGGGTGTTCTTGCACACCTCCCCCCCCCCCCCCCCATCCCCATCGAAATGCGGCAGTCGCGGCCGGGATTTGATCCCGCACCCTCGGGCTTAGTGGTGCAACACCGAAGCCACTACGCTCGTAAATAAATAAAACAAAAATTGCAGCTCTGCCCGATGGGCGAATCACTTATCGCGATAGCGTAGTATTAGACAACTGCACGAAGTAAGGTTCCTATAGTTTCGTCGGCCGTGTAAATCGCAGTAAACATTCGCTTACTATTTATATAACGAGCACGGTGTCACACTCGCACAGGCAAACATACGCTCGGTGGCCCCGAAAACTCGCTGTCACAATGCTGGAGTGATCAAGAGTGCCGACAGCGGGAAGGGAAAGCTTCGTGCTTGCTCTTGCTTCACAGGGTCTCCGCAGCGCGGAATTCACAGCGCGCATCAATCCACCAGCCATCTCGGCTCGGCCTTAACCTTTGCGCCCGCCGCAGATTATCTCCAGTATACGGCGCTTGGAAAGCGTATGCTCTCGGCCGCGCGGACAACCATACGCAGCCGCGGCCGGGCAAGAGGAAGAGACGCGCCGCTCGCCTCCACCCCCTTATCGCATGCTTGATCACGTGACCCCCAACGGTGGGCGTGCGGCAGGACGCCGCGAATCAAGCCGCCATCCTTGTCGGCTTACTTTATAGCTCGTATGCTTTTCTTCGCACCCACAGCTTACAGGGCGCGAGACGCGATAGGACCTTAGTGCACTTGGAATTTATCCGGAACGACACGGCGACGGCGATAGCCGCCACTGTGTTTTTTCGCAATAATAAATAAAGCGCAGTAATATCGCAATAATATATAAAATAGTGTAGGAGCGGGTATTTGTTATTTCCGAAGAAAATAAAACCAAAACTCCCTCTTCGACCTTACTTTTCGTTATGGTTTTATGGAAGAAAGTTTTTTTTTATTCTTATGTGGTATCATAGCGCACAAAGCAAGCTTGTTACAGGCGAGTCTCTCAGAGTTGATAAGTGCTGGTTTCTAATCAACGGAGTAAATCGCGTTCCCGTGTGGGTGTATCACTAGTTAATGCGGGGCTCTTCTGTGACTTGGGATTATTCGTTACAGCTGATGTTTCTTTTTTATCTTTTTTTTCCCTTTTGATAGCCTGTACGGCGTGTACGCCTAAATCTCGGCTCGCGGGCGATCATTCTGCGCGTTTCCGCACCGCCGGCCAGCCGACCTCTCGCACGCGATCTTGTGTCCACTTGTAGGCGAGAGTGAAGGCGGCAATGGACAGACTATATGCTACTCGAGCCCAGGGCCGTTCGTCGGGAACCCGCGATAGGGGTACCCCAGGGGCTCTCGCGGCCACAGCGCGTCCGTCGTTTCGGCCCACTTTCTTTCTTCCTTTCTTTCCTTCTTTCTTTCTTTCTTTCCTTTTCTCTTTCTCTCTTTCCTTTCTTTCTCTTTCTTTCTTTTTCCTCTCTCTCTATTTCTTTCTTTCTTTCCCTCCTGGCGAAGCGGAAATTGGCTCCGCCGGCCGTCGCCCAAGATGAGTGTTTTCCGGCCGTGCGCGATGAGCCCGGCTCTTAACTGCAGGCAGCGACGACTGCAGCAGTCATCGATGGCGCCGAACGCCTCCACGGCCCGCTGCTGTGAGGGCTCACCCAACGCTGCGCCGTTCGTTTCTTGTGCGCACTACCTGCACTACAGCGGTGATACCACGCGGTGTGTGTGTGTGTGTGTGTGTGTGTGTGTGTGTGTGTGTGTTGGGTTATCCTTCTATAACTGCAAAACGTCGGTG